>NC_132882.1:43234323-43466823 GCF_030463535.1 Salminus brasiliensis
TTATTGTACTGGGTGCTGTTGTCTTCGGGCCAGAATCACGCGGCATTGTTTAGAGCACGGGTTGGTTCATTTCTCTCAGCTTTGCTAATGGCATTCGTTCCATGTTTACTCAAGGTTCTTTTGTCATTCCTGAATCATCTTGTTGTTTTCTCATAAAAATGAAAACAGCAGCACAACAGCATCCAACCCACCCATGGTACACACACTCTTACTAGTGAATAGACCTGTGAAAACACACCTCTGGAGTAGTGGGTAGCCACTTTTGCACCCGGGAGCAATTGGGGATTAGGTACCTTGCTCAGGAGAAAGTTTCCCCTGCTGTCTGTCCAGGGGAATTGAACTAGCGCCCTTTCCGGCCTCCAGCCTTCGTGAAGCAGCAAAGCATCTCCACACCATCACACACTACCACCACCATGTTTGACAGTTTGTATGATGCAATTATTCTGGACTGTCAGTAATCAAGACCGGGCCTAGTTTGATTTGATCCTAGTTATGGATTTGTTGAATTGCAGAATGCATAGTCCCTAGACCCTGCTAGTACTACCACCACCATGTTTGACAGTTTCTATGATATTGCTTTGGACGTTTTAGCATTTTTCTGCTACTGCCAATTAACCCATCCCTTCATAACTCTCCACCCCCCCAGCACTAGCAAAGCTCCGACACTAGATTATATTAGTATATTAGATTATTAGATATATTAGTATATATATTCGATTTAACGCAGATCTTCTCCGATACATGCAAACACAGGCACCACCTCTTTACGAACTACGAACTACTGCCAACGGCCGTCATGCTCGGAGGTAAGCCCACCAGCTGACAGATGCCAGTTGTGCTCCCTCAGGCTCCGGCCGCTGATGGCAAAGCGGCATCCAACTCCGTCCAATGACCTCCGTGCCAAAGTGGTAGCGCATTGGACCACTAGTCAATAATTAAGACCTTTGATCCTAGTTATGGATTTGTTGAATTGCAGAATGCATAGTCCCTAGGCCACCATGTTTGACAGTTTCTATGATATTGTTTTGGACCTTTTAGCCTTATTCTGCTACTGCCAATTGGACCGCTGAGCCACTCTGAGTCCCCTGTTTAGGTGATGCCAGTTTAGATATCAGTTTAGTCAGGTGGTTGACCTGACCTGCATTTTGTGTTTACTGTCCTGTGCAGATTTTTGCAAATATTAAATAGCTGTAGTCTAGCAGTCCCAACAATATTGGTCTCTTTCAAGCCTCTTTTTACACCAGCTTGAAAGTAATTGCTCAAGGCTGTCTGCAAATTTTGACAAGCTTCCGAAAAGCTTTTCATAAAAATGACAGTGATCCACATCAAAGGCCCGGCCCTTTTCATCTCCGTATGAAACCCTGTAATGTTTTCCTGCGCTCGCTGAGAAAAGGTGCAAACTTTCCAGCCTCTTTCTTCCAAGTTAGGCTCCATCAAAAGAGGCATTAAAGGGGTACTTCAGGAGGCTCTCAACCTCATCCTAATCCGAAGCTTCCGTATAGTACAGTGCATTTCCACGGAAAGTAATTTCCACACGTAAACGATTGCCTTTGGAACTTCAAATGGAAGTAATGGGGCAGTTGCTGAATTGTGTTGGTTAAGCCGTAAATATGTGTACTTTCCAATATATGTTCTTTCAGAGAGTGGCAGTTTGTTAGCAGCGTAATGGAATGGGTGGCGCCACCTGATCGCCATGGATACCAGAAAACCTCAGGGCCTTTCATCACCCGAAACTAAACCCAAACAAGACCGAACTGCTCTACATGCCTGGAGCGACAGGTCTTCACCGCGAGCTCTCAATCTCCCTTTCAGAAGCCCTTGATTACTTCATCCACCGAGGCACGTAGCTTCATTCGCCCGAGTGCTGCTGGTGCGGCCGTTCTTCCTTCTCATGCCGTTATCGACTGCCCATTGGCTTCTGTTATGTTATGGGCCGGGCTAACGTACAAGCTCGGTTGGGGCTGAAGCCTCAGGGCCTGAGCATGCAGGAGGCCCGTTGTTTGGCTGGCATGCTGCCTCGGCCTGTTTGTGTGTGTTTACCTTTGTTAATAAGTGGAATAGCCGGATAATATTGGAGGTCGTTGGAGGCCTTCATGCTCGGAAATGGAAAGCCCACCAGCTAACAGACGCCTGTGCCGGCCGGCAAACCGGAGAGACCTCAGCCAGTTGTGCTCCCTCAGGCTCCGGCCGCTGATGGCAAAGCAGCATGGCTCGGGCTTCCAGCTCCGTACAGTCGGGCGTACAGCCACCATTGCGCCATTAGCAGTGCTGTTGCCTGTTGTTAGCATCTCTACCACGCCAACCCAGCCTCGCTACCATCCCGGGGTCTTCACATCTAAACACTAGTAAATATGGGGTCTACATCTAAAGGCTCTGAGGGCAAGGCTTGAGTACTTGACCATGCAGGGTCTCATGAAATGCTACAGGAAGCGTAATAGACTCAGTTTATGTCATTTTATGTTTGTTTACGTCACTTTTTGAAAGATAGCCGCAAGTAAATGATGATTTGGTCGAGATTGGTGACAGTCCAAGTCCAGTGTTAGTTAGCCATGTTGGCCTAGCATGTCCCGTTTTAAACCAAAGAAGCACACGTCGGGTGTCAGGCATGTCTTGGCCGGCCGACTGAATCTGGGGTCACGAGCAGGTATATGGGAGGTCTTATAAAAATAATCTGCTTTCACCTGCTCTCTCGCTCTCCTGCTCTCTCTTACTCGCTCGCTCCTTCTAATTATGCTCTTCCCTTCATATCCCTCACGCGCCCCTCCCGATTTGCTGAGTTGTATGGTTTCCATGTGTGAACTCCCGCCGCGTTCCCCTCTGGGCCGAACCGTATTCCTCTCTTAATCACCCATCAGGCCCAAGGCTAATAGCTGATATTTGTTTCGCTCTCGCGCTCTCTCTCTCTCGCGCGCTCTCTCTCTCTTTCTTTCAGCCGTGCTTTAGTTTCAGTGATATGATCTGAGAGCTTTGAGAAGATTGATCTGGGCGTTTTCTCACTCGTCCCTGTGAGAATCCCACAGTGCTGTCACATACTTCACTCTCGCGCTAACTCCCTCCAGGTTTAGCCTCGCTGTGTGGGCGGCGCCGTTACCGTGAGGCTGTGAAATACTCAATTAGTCATCAGTCACAGCTCGGTTCACTGCAGGCCATCAGCAACGGTCACTTTCCACGCCTGGAGAGCTCCCTCTCTCTCAGGTGTTTAAAGCAAACGCCTGGTCAGCGATCACATCCACAACCCCCCCCCACCCCCACCCACCCCTACATCAAATTGTGTCAGATTTAGCATTGTACTGGAGCTCCAAGGCTAATGTTGCTAACAAGTAATGGAAGCTAATATCCCACCAATTAGCTCGAACGGTGTCGAGTGGTCAAAGGTCCCAAAATATGTTTTCCGACCTCCCTCTCCCTCTCCCTCCCTCTCTCTCTCTCTCTCTCTCTCACACACAGTTACACCCGAGTATATGAGCTCTGTTCTGATTGGTCACATCTTACCAATATATGAATGATTGGCTGCCAGCCCATTATGATGTGATCTTACTAATGTAAAGTAACAAATAGATGATTGGAAGCCTCTCACTATGATGTCATCTTACCACATGTAGAGTAACCTCATAGTAGCAAAAAGCTAATTGAATGTCAGCCATTTGTGATGTCATCTTATTAATGTAGAGTAACCCCGTAGTAACAAATAGCTGATTGGATGTTGGCCCGTTATGATGTCATCCTACTATTGTATCGTAACTTTGTATTATAAAAATAGCTGATTGGATGTTGGCCTGTTATGATGTCATCCTACTAATGTATAGTAACTTTGTATTATAAAAATAGCTGATTGGATGTTGGCCCTTTATGATGTCATCCTACTAATGTATTGCAACTTTGTATTATAAAAATAGCTGATTGGATGTTGGCCTGTTATGATGTCATCCTTCAAATAAATAGTAACTTCATATAAAAAAAATAGCTGATTGGATGTCGGCCTGTTATGATGTCATCCTACTAATGTATAGTAACTTTGTGTAAAAAAATAGTTGATTGTATGTCGGCCCATTATGATGTCATCCTGCTATTGTATAGTAACTTCGTATTACAAAATAGCTCATAGGTTTTCAGCCAATTGTGATGTCATCTTATTAATGTAGAGTAACCTCGTAGTAACAAATAGCTTATTGAAAGTTGGCCTGTTATGATGTCATCCTACTAATAAATAGTAACTTCATATAAAAAAATTGTTGATTGGATGTCGGCCTGTTATGATGTCATCCTACTAATGTATCGTAACTTTGTATTATAAAAATAGCTGATTGGATGTCGGCCCGTTATGATGTCATCCTACTAATGTATAGTAACTTTGTGTAAAAAAAACAATTGCTGATTGGATGTTGGCGCGTTATGATGTCGTCTTACAAATGTATAGCGTCTAATAGATGACTGTCGGCCGATTATGACGTCACGTTACTTATGGATAATGACAGAAAGCTGATTGGAAGCCTCTCATTCTGACATCATCTCATCAGTGTAAGATAACTACATAGTAACAAATTGCTGATTGGATGTCTGCCCGTTATGATGTCATCTTACTAATGAGTTAGTGTATTGTGTGGAAGCAGGAATACAGTAAATCATGCTGGGCGCAGGCTTGGTGCTGGGAAACACTGCGGTTTAGAGTGTGAGCAACACTCAGTTTACATGTGTTTTGAGAGAGAGTGTGTGTGTGTGTGTGTGTGTGTGTGTTGTTTTAGCTCCTCTCACCATGCCCAGACTTGACGGCGAATAAGCCAAAATTGCTGGCAGCTCTGCAGGAGCGGTGGTGTTGTGGGAAAGCTGCGAGTGATGCTTTTTGCCGTTACAAGAACAGGACAGGTGTGCTGTGGGAACTGTCAGGGGGCAGGTGGGAGCCCGTTAGCAGGCCGGAAAGCCCAGACAAGCGCAGGCCTGTTGGCGGTGTTGACTGATGGGGGGGTATCAGTGAAATTGCCAGAGTTCATGTTCCTCCAAATTGCCTCCTCTTAAAACCCTGCACAGCTCGGCACTCTCCCTGTTTCTTCTTAACCTAAGCAGGACTGGCTCCTGCTGAACAACCCTGGCTGAACCCTGGAGCCGTGCAGCCTAAGCCAAGCCCTGCAGTGGCTTTCACTGCCGCTCGTCTTCTCACTTTACTTGACCTTATTCTCAGGGTGACCTTAAACCTTCAGTGTAGCAGTTCTTACATGATGCCCCGGCCACCCAAGGCCGGGAGTCCCAGAGAGTATAACTGGGACCCTCTCTCTCTCTCTGCTGAAGTGTTCCCAGTGTTGGTAGTATTCCCTGATCTGGACAGTCCTAGGTAAGTTGTGGGGGCAGGGATACACGAATGTGCTGACCGTTTTAGATCGTTAGGACCACCTGCCTAATACACTGTTTGTACCCCCTGAGGCATAGACTCAACAGACCTCTGAAGATGCCTTGTGGTGTCTGTTACCAGCAGTCCTGTAAGTTACAACGTAGATCTGGCGTGATTTGGAGGGTACGCTACCATGGCAGTACCACAACCCGTCTAATGGATTCCTCCAGCAGAGCTTCCTAACCCTGGCCTTACCCTGGCCCAGCCAGCTACCAGGCTCGTCCGTGACTGGGCTCGCCCAACAGTAACTGTAACCGGGCTAATGGGCCCGCGTCTGTGCGAAGCGGTATGCTACGATGCAGCCTTAGTAACCATTCGGCCCTGTATTGGAAAAGAGGGTGCATCGCTTAGCCCAAATACCGGTACCGAGAAGCATCTGCAGGTTTAAGCTGCCAGTCTTCTTTCCGATTGATGTTCTTCAGGGTTGTTCTTGGCCTGCTGACCCAGGCGCCGGTTCTGGAGGTAAGTAGTGAGGTGGGTGGTGTTCTAACGGTAACTCTTCCCCCGTTCTGCTCATTTCCTCAGATTCCTTTAAGCCTCTTTTCCTCACTCTTCTGACCATGACTAAGCCTTCCCCTCGTTATCCTCTCTCTTTCTGTACCCGGGCCCCAAAAGTGACTAACTCCTGGTTTTCCTGCCAGTCACGTGGATTCCTAAGCCCTGATGGTCAGCGTCTCCGGAAGCTTGAGTAATGGCCTGCGAAGTGACACAAACTTGACTCATTAAATTATGTGTTCTTACATAAAAGACCAGCAAATCTGAACCAGTAGAACTGGAGGCATTACTGGATGGGATTGTTTTGATGGTCCTGCTTCTTGGAACTGAGTTTAACGTCCCATCAGAGCTCAAATCTCCACCTCTCTTCTACGTCCCATCGCAAATGTGCTCTGGATCCAGAGCTTGGAGTTGGGAAGCTTCCTGCTTTCTCCACTTGTTTCACCAGACGAGGTGATAAAACCTGCTGGGAAGGGGTGGGGTGAGTGTATGATAAGCTCCAGGCTGTGAAGGTCAGGTTTTTTTTTGAAGGTCTCATGCTGCCCGGAGGTTCTGTAGAGGAAACGAACAAACAATAAAGCTGCTGCCGGACTGGACAGCCGTTACTCACCCAACGGCACTGACGCACCAGCAGGAAGACTCTCTCCAGATGCCCCGCCCTGCGCTCCTTTAGACGTCTGGACTAAACAAAGGGACGTTTTCTTGATACTGGCGGTCTGACTACGACGTTTAGCCACAAAGCTGACAAGTATCTGTGCTGGTGTGAGGAGATGAGTTGACATGCTATTGGCGATTGTAAAGGGAGGTGGTGGAGCACGTCAACTCAGCATCTCAGCATCTCGACCGCGGCATTAGCATCTGTACTGGGGTGTTAGCATCTCTACCACGGCGTTAGCACCATTACCTCAGATTTACTGTGTTACTGCGGCATTGGCATCCCTACCACGGCATTGGTATCTCTACTGAGCCCTTACCTCGGCGTTACCTCAGCGTTACCATTGTTACTGCGGTGTTGGCATCTCTACTGCGATGTTACCAAGGCGTTACCATTGTTACTGCAGTGTTGGCATCTCTACTGCGGTGTTACCAAGGCGTTACCATTGTTACTGCGATGTTGGCATCTCTACTGCGGTGTTACCAAGGCGTTACCATTGTTACTGCGGTGTTGGCATCTCTACTGCGGTGTTACCAAGGCGTTACCATTGTTACTGCGATGTTGGCATCTCTACTGCAGTGTTACCAAGGCGTTACCATTGTTACTGCGGTGTTGGCATCTCTACTGCGGTGTTACCAAGGTGTTACCTCTGCGTTACCATTGTTACTGCGATGTTGGCATCTCTACTGCAGTGTTACCAAGGCGTTACCATTGTTACTGCGGTGTTGGCATCTCTACTGCGGTGTTACCTTGGCGTTACTATTGTTACTGCGGT
The DNA here is from genome assembly GCF_030463535.1 of Salminus brasiliensis. Taxonomy (NCBI): domain Eukaryota; kingdom Metazoa; phylum Chordata; class Actinopteri; order Characiformes; family Bryconidae; genus Salminus; species Salminus brasiliensis. The sequence goes on from NC_132882.1 coordinate 43,241,632, forward strand.
GTTGGCATCTCTACTGCGGTGTTACCATTGTTACTGCGGTGTTGGCATCTCTACTGTGGTGTTACCATTGTTACTGCGGTGTTGGCATCTCTACTGTGGTGTTACCTCGGCGTTACCATTGTCACTTCGGTGTTGGCATCTCTTCTGCGGTGTTAGCATTGCTACCATGGCGTTAGTTCTGCAATCACTCTGCTTAATTGGGTAAATTTGAGTATATACATTCATATCTATATTAATATCTATAATACGAATAATAAATGCTGTATCTGGGGCTTGATTGGCAGTGGTGGTCCCGAGCGCATCACGTTCTGGTGGTGTATTTTGGGCTTGAGAGACGTGTCTGTCTGTTTTTGGTGGTGGAGCTTCTGCCCTCTTTAGCAGACCTCTGTGAACTGTGACATCATCTCTTTACACACACACACACACACACACACACACACACACAAACACTATTGGCTTTCATTTGAATTTGCTTAATCAGCAGGCCCATGTCATGACCTGTGTCTGTGTGTGTCTGTGTGTGTGTGTGTCTGTGTGTGTGTGTGTGTGTGCACAGCTGCACAGTAGGTTTCTTCAGCTTCTTCTGTTGTCTGTCTGCTGTGCCGTAATGCAAAGCCCAGCAGATGAAGCTGCACAGATGCTTTTCCAACCAGGTGGTCAGAACTCCCTCGCCAAAGCTTTGTGGATATCTGCTCCTCCAAGGTTCTTCACACTCTATTACGAACAGAGTTCTTTGAGGATCCAAAAGAGTGGGGAAGAGTGTGCTGTACTGTTCTGATGCTGGTTCTGATCGGTTCTGATCGGTTCTGCCAGTCCAGCTCATTCCGAAGGTGGTGGACGGAGCAAAGGGTGCAACTTTAGGCACTAATGAGAAGGAGTGTCCATAAACTTTTGAGCGTTGACGCTTGCTAATGTGTTCTCTTTTATGGAAACCACCATCAGCGAGGCGTCCGGCTGCAGCCTATTGGAGTAAAGTGGGTGGGGGAGAGGGAGGGGCTTGTGTCTGGCCTGCTTTCGTGGATTCTGATGGGTGTGGCTTTTGACTGATAACTGTAACTGTGTGTGTGTGTGTGTGTGTGTGTGTGTGTGTGTGTGTGTGTGTGTGGGAATTCTTCTTGTTTGATCTGAACGCAGCTGTACAGCAGTTGCTCCATTCCAGATCACTTCTGAAGCCTGTGCTGGGACGGGCCTCTCGGGGCCGAAGGTGGAGGTACTGGTAAAATTCAGTATCCTCCGTGTGAAAGGACTGAGCAACCAATCAGAAGGTCAGATTCATAGTTGTGACTTTGAGCAAGACACTCGAGGCAGTCAGTAATTTCCTCGTTCGCGCCCCAGAGACTCAAGACTCGACTCGGGACTCCCAGAGACTTCAAAATACGACTGACTCGCAAAACTCTACTCAGACATGCACCTCAGAGACTCCTTGGAACTTTACTGACTCGGACTCATACCCCGAGACCCTGACTCACACCAAGAAACTCGACTCAGGCCCTCACCCCAGAGACCTGATTCAGACTCGCGCTCCCACAGACTCAACTCCGGCTTGTACCCCAGAAAGACTGTGACTCGCACCCGGAGACTTAACTCTGACTCACACCCGGAGACTGGACTCTGCCTCTTGCCCTAGAGACTTGACTCTAGAAGTGACTGACTGAAACTTTACTGACTCTTTACTGACTGACCCAAAGACTTGACTTGGACAGAGACCAGAGACTCGACTCTGCCTCTCGTCCCTTAAGACTCGACTCTGCCTCTCCACCTTTGAGACTCGACTCTGGCTCTTACACCCATACACCCAGCTTGGACTCGCACCCAAAGACTCGACTCTCGACTCTGCCTCGCACCCCAGAGACTCGACTGGCTCACGCAGAGACTTGAGACTCGACTCGAACCTGCAGTTGAGTCAGTAAAACAAACAAACAGCCCACATCAATGCAGGTCTTTGACCGAAGGCGTCCAGGCAAAATATCCAGGTAACCACAACCGGTGCTTTTTAAGGCGGAGAGTCGGAGCGAGGGACTTTCTGTGTTTCTCGGCTTCGTTTTTCCAGCGTTTGGGACCCGAAGGTGCCGCTCGCTCCCTCTCGCCCTCTCTCTGCCGGGCCTCTCAGTCATAGGTTGCTACGGTTACGCAGTGCTTATTGTCCGTGCTGTAGGGCCAACTGTAATAAACCCGCAACTTGTGTTTCAGCCCTGAATCACTTGGCCCTTGTGTCTCTCTCTCTCTCTCTCTCTCTCTCTCTCTTCGTTCGCTGACTTTTGGAAACACTTGCATCCTGTGTGTGTGTGTTGGCTGCCGCCTGTCTCTAGCTCATGACAGCTGCACTTGCCTGTGCACACACACACACACACACACACACACACACACACACACACACCCTCAGACGCACAGACACCACAAAGTCCATTAACTAAGGTCCATTACATGCTTCCCTTCTCAGCATATCTCATAACACTCATCTACATGTCTTTTCCACACCTCCCTTCATACTGTCTCCCCGTGTTTTCCTCACCCCGACTCTCTCGCGCTCGCGCGCTGCCTCTCGCTCTCGTGCCCCTTGTTTCTGCACAGCTGTGCATCAGCTGTCTGTCCCCGAAACGCCACAACAAGCCCCGTCATTCTGCGAGGCGACAGCTGTCACCTTCTCTCCTTCAGACCTTCGAACAATGTATGAAAACACCATGTGGGGAAAACACACACACACACACACACACACACAAAAGACGGGTGTTGGGTGTGTCCTTCAGGATCCCCCTGAGCGATGTCTCCGCTGTCAGTGACCGCCTGAAGTCTGGAGCCCATGGACATCCACCAAATCCTCCCCAGAGACCGTCCTCTCAGGATCTGCCTGAATCTCTGGACACCTCCGAATCCATCCTGCCACGTTCTTGGACCGTCCTGGGAATACCATGCCATGGCACTGCCTCCACCATGTTTGACAGATGAACCGTGTGCTACTATACGTACCTAGTTCAGCTGTTTTCAACACTGACCCCCAGAGACTGGAGAGGAGGCTCGACTTAGACTCATGCCCTCGAGACTGACTCTGCCTAGGCTTGACTCTGACTCATGTCTCAGAAACTTCGTGCCTTAGAAATTTAAGGTTCGACTTGGACTCAAGCCCCCAAGACTTAAGGTTCGACTCTGACTAGTGCCCCAGAAACTCGCGGGATCGACTCGGACTTGTGCCTTAGACACTTGGTGCTTGACTCTGACTCTGGTGCGTGCCCCAGAGACTTGACTTTTAACATAGATTCGTGCCCTAGAGACTCAAGGTTCGACTTGGGACTCAAGCCCACAAGACAAGGCTCAAATCCGACTCATGCCCCAGAAACTCGAGGCTTAACTCGGGCTCATGCCACAGAGACTCAGCTTGGGCTTGTGTCTTAGACACTTGGTACTTGACTCAGACTCATGCTCCCAAGACTTTAGGCTTGACTCTTGACTCATGCCTCAGAGACTGGAGGCTCAACCCTGACTCATGCCTCAGAGACTGGAGGCTCAACCCTGACTCATGCCCCAGAGACTGAAGGCTCGACTCAGACTCATGCCCCAGAGACTTTAGGCTTGACTCTTGACTCATGCCTCAGAGACTGGAGGCTCAACCCTGACTCATGCCTCAGAGACTGAAGGCTTGACTCAGACTCATGCCCCAGAGACTTGAGGCTGGACTCTCACTCATGCCCCAGTGACTTGACTTTCAACATAGACTCAATTCTGACTCGTGCCCCAGAACCTCGACGCTCACTTCAGGCTCATGCTTAAAAGACTTGATACTTAACTCTGACTCATGCTTCATAAACTTTACTCTCAACACAGATTCGTGCACTAGGGATTTGAGGCTTGACTCTGGCTTCTGCCTCGAGGCTGAACTCTGACTCGTATCGTAGTTGCACAGAGAAACGTAACTAGGACTAATGCCCCTCAAGACTCAACCTGGGCCCGAATCCCAGAGACTCTTTGAAACTTGACCGACTCGCACCTAGAGACTCGACTCTAGAGACTTGAGACTCGACTCTGACTCGGTCCCAAGGAACCAAAATCTGTATCTTGATTGATTGTGTGTAAACAAGCCGTAGTGAAGATGACGAGCTTTCTGAGCATCGTCCATGGCTAACTTTCCTGGCTACTTATTGCTGCCCTGCCTCAGTGGCTTTGCGAGGCAACCTTTTGCTGTTGTACGGTTAGTCTGCGCTTCTAGCCGCAGGCAGGAGAGTAGATTACATGCTGCTTAATTACAGGGTGATGCCTGTGTTTACTCTCCAGCAGGGCGATTGTGCTCTAATGTCATGCTAATGGGAGGCAGGGCACTGGTGCTCGGGGCTCGGGGTGAATTAGAGGGGCTTTAAATGGAAAAAAGGGGCGAAAGCCGCGAGTTTTAATGCCGTCGCGCGGCCTCACCTGTTCCAGCTGCTCTAATGAGCCGCCATCGTGGCCTCACGCTAATGCCTGCATATACACACACACACACACACACACACACACACATGCTAACAAAGAGGGTTTTCATTTTCGCCTCAGTGCCGCTTGCCGAGATCACAAATCATCTAGAAAGTTCCGCTTGGCTGACGGCACTTTGACAGCCGGGGTTTGAAGCCTCAGTCAGGAGCCACATTGCAGTAATTGCCTGGTGGTTGCCATGCTGCGCTCTCTACGACGCCGTAGCTGGAGCTTATTTCACATTCATAAGCAAGCCTTTGAATGCAAGGAGCATCAGCCAGCCACAGCAGAAAGCAGTGGTTCAAAGCTCGGGTTGGGTTGGGTTTGTGTTGGATGGGACCAGTGCTGTCAAAGCCTCTCCTGAATGGCCTGAACGCGGTATGCTAGCTAGTTCTGACCAGTGAAGTAGCCTGGTTTGGCGGTCATCTGTGAAGAATCAAACTTGCCCAGGGTTCCACCCTCCTCCACTTACTTCAGATGTAGGCTGATCAGTCCAGCAAGAACGTTTTCCAGGTTTTACACTGGAGCAGTGAAGGCTAATGTAGCAGACGTGTAATGGACGCTAATCAGAGGCAGATTAGCGTCGGTGCTAGGAAGTGTCGCCTATCAGTTTTGCAGCATTCGGCCGAATCCGAGCAGAAAGCGAAGCTCTACGCTCTTCATAAATTTCCAGCCGACGACAGTGCCTCCACCATGTTTGACAGATGATGTAGTATGCTCTAGATTATGAGCGCCATCCTACCCACCCAGAGAGAGCGAGGCCTGTTGCGCCCTCTGGGATTCCCTTGACTTGTCCGATAGGGATCATTTGTGAATTTCCTTTAGAAAATGCTACGGTTTTAGCGGTTTTAGCGGTTATCTTTATCTTTAAGGAATAGTTACTAGCAGGGAGGCTAATAGCTGTGGTTAGCATTGTGATGCCTAGCCTAAATCATCACACACTGTTCAGTAATCTCTCATAGACCTTCTTATGGTGTTTCTGCAACACTGTTTTCCTTAATAATGAACAAAACTACGCCCCCTAGTGGAAACTAGCGGTTATTTCGAAGCTTTTAGCATAAAAAAGCTTTAAATAAATAGTGTATAATAACTGGGTTCAGTGGTTAGAGCACCGCGTTACTGATCACAAGGTTGTGGGTTCGAGACCCCAGTCTCCTGAGCAGCCACTGCAGGGGCCCCCAAGCAACTTCTCTGATTCAGGGGCCCTGCGTGGAATAATATAGTAAACCTTGCCTTCCTCAGTGTAACACAACCTCTCTCTCTCTCTCCCTCTCTTTCAGGTATGTCTGCCGCAGTCACTCCAGACAGGTAACTGGGTGTGTCGCTGTTGCCATGGCAACACGGATGCTGCCAATGTTGCCTCTCCTCCTTGCTGCCCTCCTGGCCTCCTTGGCGACAGCGCAGGACCACGAGTGGCATTTTGACTCGGGTAAGTAAAAAGATGGGGCAGTAGCGCTTGTGGTGGTTGGGTTCAGGTTTTAGGGACGGGTGTGACCAGGATTAGTGCTTATACGTGGCGGCCGGTGGTCCGGATCCGTCCAGTGAGCAAGGTTTCACCAGCTGCTTCTTGTTCCACCTTAAGTAGTGCCGAGGTTGTAGGCAGAATGACACGTTTTTAAGGTGGAACTTCTGACTGAGCCAAACTTCTATTAGTCAGTTCCAGCAAACACAAGGATCAGAGTCATGAAGTGTCTCCACAGTCTTTAAACAGTGACGTATCTAGAACTTCCAGTGACTGGTAGACCCCTGGGAGCAGTCCCACCCACTGGAAATCAACAACATGACCGTCTGATTCCACTGTCCCTTTCTAATTACGCTGTTGACAAAAGTATTGGGACTCCGGCTCATTGGCCGTTTCTTCTGAAATCAAGGATATTAAAAAGAGCTGATCCTGCTTTTGTTGGATAAACTTTCTCTACTGTCCAGGTAAGAAGAAGGCCTTTGGCTAGATTTTGGAGGAGTGTTGCTATGAGGATTTGATTGCATCCAGCAACAAGAGCATTAGTGAGGTCAGGATGCTGGAGGTTCACCACCTCACCGTCGCCAATGCCCCCAACTCAGTATCCCAAAATTATTGGAGCTCCACAGCTCAATGCTGGGGGGCTTTATATCCCTCTAGCCCACGCCTGGCATTACGCAGCATGGTACCAATAGGTTCATGGTTATCTGCTCCAGAGAGTCCTATTCTATTGGCAGTACACCTGTCTAACTGTCCCAGTGAAGTACTGTTCCAAACGTGCAGGGTTTAGGTGAGGGATGTGGGAACTCGGCTTCGGATTCTTCCACAGTTTTGTGGTTTTCCTGCTAAAAGAGAGAGAGAGAGAGAGAGAGAGCGAGCAAGAGAGTGAGAAGAGAGGAGCGCGAGAGGGAAGATGGGGAGGAGAGCGAGAGGGGGAGAGTCAGTAGGGTAAAATTAACAGAAAATGTGCACTGCAGACTTCATCTGAAGTGTGTGTGTGTGTGTGTGTGTGTGTGTGTGTGTGTGTGTGTGTGTGTGTGCATGCGCACGTACGTGCGTGTGCGTGTCTTGGAAGGGGCTGGTGGGATTTTTACTCGTCCTTGGGACGTCTGAAGAGAAGAATGAACAGAGAATAAACTGGATGAATTGACTGAACTGTTCGTTCTTTTACTGAAGGTCTGATTTGATCAGTCATAATAATCATCATCATAACCATAAAACTCACCATCACAATAATCATAATAATAACCATAATCACAATAACGCCAGCCATAATACTCACCATCACAATAATCATAATAATAACCATAATCACAATAACACCAGCCATAATACTCACCATCACAATAATCATAATAATAACCATAATCACAATAACGCCAGCCATAATACTCACCATCACAATAATCATAATAATAACCATAATCACAATAACGCCAGCCATAATACTCACCATCACAATAATCAGAAACATAATAATGATCATAATCACAGTCATAACAATCATAGTGTTCATAATCATCATGGTCATAACCACAATCATAACCGTAATAATCATAGTACTCATAACCATAACTATAATAAGCATAATATCAAGGACCATAATACACAATCGTAATAAGTACACATCACAATCCTCATAACCTTAACACTCAATTATTATAGTAATAATATCACCGTATAGTAATAAAATCACTGTAATAAGCATAATAATAATCAACAATAATAAACACTGTAATAATAGTAATACTAACAATAAAAAAAAAACATTTACTGTTTGTTATTATTATTATTATTATTATTATTACTGTGCTGAAGCAACTGTAAACCCATTTTCTGGTCTTTGTCCGTGGTTAAACTGACCGCCTGCCACAGATGCAGCAGCCAGAGATCGGCTTGATAATTGGTGGAGAGTTCCTTCAACCCCGCTGAAGAAAATGCTCCACGTTCCAGAGAGAGGGGTGCGAAGGGCGAGAGACAGTACAGTAGTGGGGTGAGAGGGAGAGAGAGAGAGTGTGAGAGAGGGTGTATTGGGGAGCAGTAGGGGATAGTAAATGTGTGTGTGTGTGTGTGTGTGAGTGTGTTTGGAGAGAGAGAGAATTTTATTGGCAGGAGAGTGATGATGTAATGACCCAGGCACCTGTCCATGTGTGTGTGTGTGTGTGTGTGTGTGTGTGGGGGGCTGGCAGGAGGGTTGGGTTTGTCTTCCAGCCTTAACATTCTTCTCCAGTGACTCATGGACAGCCACCGAGTCCCTTCCCTCACTGGGCATGCACTCACTCTCTCTCTCTCACACACACACACACACACACACACACACACACACACACACACACACTCACACAGAGCCACTAAGACCCTTCTGCTCCATGTACATTTTAACATGGTCGTTAGGCAGGTAGCAGTGGCAGGAGGGTGGGCAGCTGGCCTGGCATGGGTGGCGGGTGAGCCTGGAGCTCAGTATGGTGGGTGGGCAGCTGGTCTGCTGCAGGTGCAGGGGAGCCTAGCAGCCAGTCTTCCATCAGGTCAAACCGCAAAGGTCTGGAAGACCTCAGCTTGACCTCTGCCGGCCGTTCCTGCCTGCCTCCATTTCATGGTTTGTCCCAAAGGTAACTGGTGACGATAAGCGCCTATTACTTGTTAGCTACGTTAGCGGCGTAGAGGGGGCAAAGTGTCAATTTGATGTTTCGCCAATGAACAGCTTTAAGTCTTTGTCTCTCTCTCGCTTTCTCTCTCTCTCTCTCTCTCTCTCTCTCTCTCTCTCTCTCTCTCCTCTCTAAACACACAGCGAAGTGTCGCTATGCTTTGGGCATGGAGGATGGAACGATCCCAGATTCTGACATCACAGCATCCAGCGCCTGGTCAGACTCCACAGAGGCCAAACATGGCAGGTAAGAAAGAGTGTATGTGTGTGTGTGTGTGTGTGTGTGTGTGTGTGTGTGAGGCACTGTAATTTGCAGTGTGTGTATGTTGCGCACTCTGTAAATCACATGAAGAGGCTCTATTAGATTACAGGAGATGTCAGTAATGGAGTGTATCCTGATATAGCGCATTAGGTAATGACATTACTGCACTGTCTGTCCAGTCTAGACTCCATACAGACACAGGCCAAAACACACTCCTCCACACACACACGCACACTCCCCTACTCCCTCATTACGCTAAGAGCGGAGTGGGTGGTTGTGTGTGTCCTTGGCTGACATGCTGGTCATGTATCTGTGACTAAGATCGTATTTTCTACAGCAGTTGGTTCCAGCCAGGCAGTCTGATTGGTCGAAAGGGGGCCTATCCTATCACCACGTTTCCTCGCCGCACCCGTGTCGCTCTGCTGACCCCCACTTGCTGAGTTGCAATAATAACAGTAGCTTTGGAAAATGCTCAGATGCAGTTTTTCAGGCCTGTTTACCACCCTGTTACTTAGCATAGCCTAGCTTAGCCTAGCACATCTTAGGACTGCAACAAGTCCCGAGTCTTGCTGTCGTCTCTAGGTCATCTCTGTGTCTCCAGTCGGTACGGTGTGCGGTTAGCTTGTAGCCTCTGATAAGCCTTCACCCTTCTCCTCGCTCGTACCGGCGCCATCGGTACCAGCGCCTTCGCCACCAGCATGTCAGTCAGTGTCACTGCAGTGCTGAGAATGACCCATCAACCAAATACTACCTACCTGCTCTGTGGTGGTCAGTCCTGCGAGGTCCTGGCCATTGAGGAACAAGCAGGGTGACAGGAGGAGAAACAGATGGATGCAGTCTGGAGTTATGGAACTACACAGTGCTGCTGTACGGTCAGTGGAGCTGATATACTGGACAGTGAGTGTGCCAAGATGTGTGGTGTTTGGAGCTTTGGAGGTCAGCACAGTAACCGTCTGAAATTGCTGACCCACAGTGTTCAGTATAGGGTGGCGTTTTCTGTTATACTGAACATCTTGACCACATGGACTGCAAGTCTACACCACCATAATGAAGACCTGGACGCAGCTTGAGAGACGTTTATGGAAACCGTTTGGGTAACTGTTGACTTCTAGTGAATGTGAGCTGTGTTGGCCTTGTAGATTCATTGCCAAACATGTTTTGACTGATTGACTACATCTGGTGTCAAAGTGAAGACCTATACGTTTTCTGGAGAGCTGGAGCTCCAGCTGTGACTCATAACAATGGAGGAACCTTCTTAGGTGCTCTGTAAAATTCCTCCAAACACATTTTTAACCAGGTAAAGAACCATTAAAAGCATCCGAAGGGTTCGGTTAAGGTGTCAAGGCTCTTCAAAAGATCATTGGTTTTGCTAAAGAACCCTTGAAGAACCCTTGAAGAACCCTTGAAGAACCCTTCTAAAAATATGCTGATAGTAGGAAAGCTACATCTTACCTAAAAACCTTTCAGTCAGGTTTCAGTTAGATCTTAACAGTGTGGTAAGCAGTTAGCACTGAGGTAACACATTCTGTAGCAGCTCTGTAATAGTCACCCCACACTGTGTGTGTGTGTGAGATGACTGAGTGTGTGAGGTCCTTCTGGCAGTGTATGAAGTGCCTCATCTGGCAGATTTCCAGAAGTTCCTGTACTGTAGCTCAGCTCACTGCCATCAAGCTGAAGGGCTGCAGCAGAAAGTATTCACATAGTCTGAGTATCTAATGATATGGGCTGTTGGAGCACTAGAGCTGGGTAGCACAGTTCACTACTTTCATGGTATCGAAAGAATTTCTCGAATACTACAAGGTATGCCAAGTTTAGCACATCCCCACAGATTATACACAGATCAGTCAAAACATTATGACCAGGTGAAGTGACCAAAGCTTATGATCACGTAACAGTGCTGCATGTGATGGTCCGGGATGTCTGTTAGACCGTAATTCTCATAGTCGGTGTGTTGGATGTCATAGAAATGGTCAGGCCTGAAGACCTCATTGTTCAGTTGTTGGGTCCAGACGACTCATTCGGAACATCTCCAAAACGGCAGGAGGCTCCTAGTCAGCAGAGGTTGAGTACTTACTGGCAGTGGTTCAAGGAGGGGCAGACCACCAACCAGCTACAGGGTGTAGGGTGCCAAGGCCCATTGATGCAAGAGGAAGGCTATCCTGTCTGGGCCGAACCAACAGAAGTTCTACTGAAGCTCAAGAACAGAATTATTTATTGCTGCATATTACTGCGTATGGGGCTACATAACCAAAGGAAGGTCAGGCTGCCCAGGCTAACCCCTGTCCACTGTCAAAAGTGCCTACAATGGACACACAAGTGCCAGAACTGAATCTGGGAGTGCTGGAAGAAGGTGGCCTGGTACAGTACAGTACAGGTGCACCGTGTACCTGTGGGAGGTGCTGAAACAGCAAGTTTGCTTGCAGGACTCAAAGTATCTGCTGTAATGCTGTCTTGTATAGTAAGCTGGCATCACGCAGAGGACCAACAGAACGTTAGACAGGTGGTCATAATGTTTTGGCTCATCAGTGTACATTTGTTACGCAACTGATTTTTATAGGAATGATGGCGTTGTGCTTTCTCCCTCGCAGGTTGAGTACAGGCGAGGGTGATGGGGCGTGGTGTCCGGCAGGTTCGGTGTTCCCCAGCGGTTCGGAGTACCTACAGGTGGACCTGCACACACTGCACTTCCTGTCTCTGGTGGGCACGCAGGGTCGCCACGCCGACGGGCACGGGCGAGAGTTTGCACGGAGCTACAGGCTACGCTACTCTCGAGACGGCCGCCAGTGGATCACCTGGAAGGACCGCTGGGGTCAGGAGGTTAGTGTGTTGGCCCAGTTGTCGAGAGGTTGTGAGGTCCATACCTGGAGATGCCACAGCCAACCGTTGCCCGGGGGTCCCAGAGAGCATAACTGACCTCAGTCTCTCTGGGTATCTTGGGATGCTTTGGTTTGTTTGCTGCTGGTTCATTTACCCATAGACTACCAGTAAACATGCTGAAGGTACACCAGATGTCCAAATGTTTTTGGACACCCATTCTAATAATTGCGTTACTCGGCTACTATGTTGCACTCATTGCTGATATGAAAGCACATATGCACACACAGCTTGTCTAGTCCCTGTAGAAAAGAACTGCCAATAGAATAGACTCTCTGGAGCAGATGAATAAACGTGAACGTATTAGCACTATGCTGCCTAATGCCAGGCGTGGGCTAGAGGGGTATAAAGCCCCCCAGCATTGAGCTGTGGAGCAGTGGAAGAACTGTGCTCTCTGGAATGATGGATGGTGCTCCATCCAGTACTTCTGGGATAAGTTGGGGTGGTGATAATCATTCAACATCCTGAGCTCACTGATGCTCTTGTTGCTGAATGCAATCAAATCCCTACAGCAATTATCCCCCAAAATCTAGTGGAACGCCTTCTTCTCTGGGCAGTAGAGACAGTTACTCCAACAGAAGCAGCATAAGCTCTTTTTGAATTCCCTTGATTTTGGAAAAACAAAACAAAAAATGTGATGCTGTCCCAATACTTTTGTCAATATAGCATATCTAATGTTTGTGTGTGTGTGTGTGTGTGTGTGTGTGTTTGCGTGTGTGTTTCAGGTGATCTCTGGGAATGAAAACACATATGATGTGGTTCTGAAGGACCTGGGTCCCCCCATCATTGCCCGCATGGTCCGCTTCTACCCCTTGGCCGACCGCGTGATGAGTGTATGTCTGAGGGTCGAACTCTATGGCTGTCTGTGGAACGGTAAGCCTGTCAACAGCATACCTTCACCCTAAATAAACTTCAAAGGGTTTCTCCATGGTTCTTCTTCTACACCCTTGTAGCACCAACACAGGTTCCACTATTAATAAGAAGTCCTTTTTTCAGTACCGTTTGTGTGCATGTCTGTATGTTTTGAGTATTCTAGGGAATGTTTTTGTATGTGTGTTCTCAGATGGACTGAAGGCCTACACTGCACCCATGGGTCATGTGATGCACCTGTCCGGCTCCCCGATTTACCTCAACGACTCCATCTACGACGGCAGCATCGAAGCAGGGTAAGGTACACGTACGCATAAAATCAGCTGAGGCCGCCATGGGCACAATCTCACCCAAACTAGACAGCTGAAGACTGAAGAAACGTAGCCTGGGAATCATCTCCCAGGTGGTAGGGTCAGGATTTAGGGCCAACAGCTTGAATCCAGCGTGAAGCCTTGAATCGGCCGATGCCGATTATCTAAAAATGCCTAAAATCGGCCCGAATAATCGGTCGATCACTAATCAAGACCATGTCACAATGCAAAAGTCTCAATATCATCACATCAGAATATTATGAGCACCTACCTAATACTGGGGTTGACCACCCTTGGCTCCACAGTGGTCGTCCACAGTGGAGTCGCTGTCCTGCGTTTGCATCATCGACCTGTGGGGCACCGCTGTTACGTCATTGGGAGTCGTTCACTCCTCAAGTCCATTCTCGGTGCACCTTCACTATGGCGGTTTCTGAGATGCTACCACCCTTCACCCACTGTCAGTCATAGCAGAACATTAGGACCATCCCTGGTTTGATATGAACTCGGCCCGGGACGTCACAGGTGCCACATGACTGGGTTTACCTCCCGTATAAATAAGCGAGTTATCACTATTAGGTAGGTGGTCAGAAAAGTCTGATATGACTGTGTGTGTGTGTGTGTGTGTGTGTGTATGTGTGTCAGAGCTGGTGCTTGTTGTGTGTAAGCGCTCCCAGATGTGTTTTTAATGGGCCAGAGATGTTTGCATTAGCGGAGCTAAGGATATTTGACATCGACCAGATGTGACCGCTGCAGCTGTGTGTGTGTGTGTGTGTGTGTGTGTGTGTGTGTGTGTGTGTGTGTGTAACCTGCTGGATGATGTGTGTATGGGAACTGTCTGTACGTTCTCAATTCCCTCTGGTTAAACGCCTGTATGTAAAGATGTCTCAGCCCAGTCATGGGGCCCCTGATCTAATCCCAGTCATGTGAGAATCACTGAGGATCAGCTGAACCTGAGGACGGATCAGTGTTTCTGATGCCAGAGGGGAACGGGGACTCTGGCAAGCGGTGTCCATGCCGCAACGTCCCGCTAGCCTCATCTGAGCCAATGGTGGAAATACCCACTATCTCGACTGCTTGAATCCGCTCAGATGCGTCCTTCCCGCTCTCTGTGCAGGGTGCTGTTCGGAGGCCTGGGCCAGCTGTGTGACGGAGTGCTGGGCGGGGATGATTTTGTGGAGAGTAAGGAGCTGAGGGTGTGGCCCGGGTACGATTACGTGGGCTGGAGCCGCGAAGCGCTGGGCCAACCTACTGTCGACATCGAGTTCCACTTTGAGAAGACGCGCATCTTCCACACCATGCAGGTGAGCTCCCTGTCATCCCTGTGAGTGTGTGTGCCAGTTATTGTCATCGTTAGACAAAAACCTGCACTGGATGAGCAGGTGTCCACAAACTTTTGGCCAAAAAGCATAGCAGGACAGTCACTGTCTCAGACTCTGCATTCCCTGCATTCCTCCTGCTGTCTTGTCCTTGTCACATCACCCCCCCCCCCTCCCAGTCCTGTTTTCCCTTTGTGTTGTTTACTGTTGTTTACTGTTGTGGTCGGCGTGTGGTCGCCTTCCCTGGAGCTTCGAGGAATATTCCATGTGACCGCATGATACTGGCTGACCGCCCAAAAAAGCTGGAGACTCTGCTCTTTTTCCATAAAATGATTTATACAACCCCCCCCCCACCACCACCACCACGTCTGCCTATTCCCACCCACCAACCCCCCTGCCTGCTGCTTTTTCCATATGTATAACCCTACCCCCCCACCCCTTGTCCTGCTACAACTCCGTACTTAAACTCCAACAGCTTCAGCATACTTCTACACACCCCTGGGGAGCAGCAGATTTCACTTCTTCGACTTGGTGTGTGTGTGTGTGTGTGAGGTAATTATATAGGTATGTGATTACATCATTACATATAGGTACTTTATTATGTATGGATACTTTTCTTACATATGGAGTCCTTTATTGTATATAATTTCATTATAACATTATTGTATCATTATTACATCACTGTATTATTACATATAGGTCCTTTTTTACATATAAAGCTAAATTACATATAAATTACATATAAAGATATTATTACGTATAGGGACATTATTACATATAGGTACATTATTAGACATAGGTACAGTGTTACACATAGAGACATTATTACATATAAAGACATTACGTATAGGGACATTTTTAGACATAGGTACAGTTACAAGACATTACATTTAAAGACATTATTAGGTATAGGGACATTATTACATACAGGGACATTATTACATATAAAGACATTACATATAAAGACATTATTACATATAGGGACATTAATACATATAGGGACATTATTATAAATAGGTGCATTATTAATATTACATTGTTATATAGTTACACATATACATTTCAACACATACATTAATATCCAACAGTAGCAAACTAGTAACCATGTAGCAACAGTTCACAGCATAGTTCTTCTTCTTCTTATTATGATCAATAATAGAACAGACACAAGTATTTTTCTTCCATTAGTTTAATATGTGTGCGTGTGTGTGCGTGTGCGTGTGCGTGTGCGTGTGCGTGTGCGTGTGTGTGTGTGTGTGTGTCTGAGTGTCATCTTGATCAAATATGTTACTCTTTAACCTCCTGACGGGTCACGGTTGTTTCTGCCGTTTGTTTTCAAAAGATCTTCTGTGTGTGTGTGTGTGTGTGTGTGTGTGTGTGTGTGTGTGTGTGTGTGTGTGTGCCACTGTGTTTACTTAGATGTTGACCTTACACGTCAGGTTAATCACTAACCTGTCATTCTAATTTCCCCCCATACCGTCTCTTTTCCTCTCTCTCTCTCTCTCTCTCTCTGTCTCTCTCACCCTCTCTCTCTCTCTCTCTCTCTCTCTCTCTCTCTCTCTGTCTCTCTCACCCTCCCTCTCTCTCTCTCTCTCTCTCTCTCTCTCTCTCTCTCTGTCTCTCTCTCTCTCTCTGTCTCTCTCACCCTCTCTCTCTCTCTCTCTCTCTCTCTCTCTCTCTGTCTCTCTCACCCTCTCTCTCTCTCTCTCTCTCTCTCTCTCTCTCTCTCCCTCTCGCTCCCTCTGTTCTCTCGCCTGCCGTTGTTTCTCGTTGTTTACGTCCTCTTGTGCGTCCATTCCTTTTACCTTTGAAAGACGTTCCAGTGGCTGAAAATGAGCCGTGTGTGTGTGTTTCAGGTCCACAGTAATAACAGGCACACTCAGGGCGTGCGCGTGTTCTCGGAGGTGGAGTGTGAGTTTAAGGCCAGTCTGCTGAGCCGGTGGACGGAGCCGGCGCTGAAGCTGTCCGTTCCTCTGGAGGACCTGAAGGACCCCTCGTCCCGCTCCGTTGCTCTACCGCTGGGGGGCCACCCCGCACAGATCCTCCGCTGCCGCTTCGCCTTCGCAGACCGCTGGCTGCTCATCAGCGAGATCAGCTTTTACTCCGGTACAGAAAACACACACACTCACACACTCACACACACACACACACAAGTAAATCATGTGCACCCCTCACACACTCTCTCTGTGTCTCTTTTTCAGAGCCATATAAGGGTTCTTCATCGCTTCCCTCTGTAGCGGCCCCTCCTCCTCCTCCTCCCTCCTCAACTCCTCGCTCCCGTTTCCTAACCTCCTCCTCTCCACCTTCCTTCCTCTCTCCCAGCACCTCCAACTCCACCGGACAGAGCTCTGGTAAGTGTTATTCATTTGGAACACACACACACACACACACACACATTAGTGATAGGGCAGTGAGGGCACCTCAGCCATGGATGAGCTCTTCGACTAATCTTTAAGCTAAGATGATGCCAAGTTCTCTCATAGGGGCCTGTTCTGTTACTACTCTACCCAGCATGCATTGCACAAAGACATTATACAGCCAGTAGGATCCCCCCTGCAGTGACTGCTAGCCTGCGCTCTCAACCAAGCTAGCGTCTCCTTTCAAACTCCTGCTAGAGGAGAACGAGGCCTAAGAAACCGGAGGAACCGCTCTCCTGATGATGAACCTTCGAAACCCTCCAGCTGCACTGAGGGGTGGGTTTTGCAGGTGGGGTGTTTTGATTAGGGGGGGGGAGCTATCCAGATATGTTACCTCTTCCACATCCAGGTGTCCTTCACCAGCCCAGAGACCCCCTCCAGCTGAGCTGTGCTTCCAGGTGCATTATGGTGGTGGTGGCTGTGATGGTGATGGTGATGGTGGTGGTGATAGTGATAGTCACTCTCTCTCTCTCTCCCCCCACCCCCCATTTCCCTCTCTCTCTTATCCTCTTTCTCCCCTGCTCTCTACCCCGCCCTCTCTCTGTGTCTCTCTCTCTCTCTCTCTCTCTCTCTCTCTCTCTTTCTCTCTCTCTCTCTCTCTCTCTCTCTCTCTCTCTCTCTCTCTCTCTCTTTCTTTCTCTCTCTCTCTCTGTCTCTCTCTCTTTCTCTCTCTCTCTCTCTGCGTGTGTGTGTGTGTGTATGCAGCTCTGCTCATAAACTCTGCTTTAATTCTAATAACATTCTCCTCATGCTTTTCTGAACGGACCCCCATAACCCCCCCCCCATGTTTGCTCAGGCCACTCTGTCCTTCATTTCACTCTAATTTACTGATCAAAGCCAAACGTCTGCTGCACCACAGAGCTCCCCTCACACTCCCACACGTCAGGAACCGTCAGACCATCAGACCAGTGGCACTACACTACAGACACTACAGGCTTTTGATGAAGAATTTGATGGGATTTGTCGAGGTTTAGTGAGGTCACCAACCTACACAATTCCTGGGGGGCTGTGGACCCCTTTAGTCCATGCCTGGCATTGGGCATTGCTGCAGTCACAGGATTAACTAACCGCCCAACCCCACCACACCCCCCCCCCCCTTTTTTTTTTCTTCTTCTTCAGGTGATGATTTTGCCGCCATCACCCCAAAGGCGGGACCTGTTGCTAAGGACGACAGCAGCAACACCGCCATCCTGATCGGTTGCCTGGTGGGCATAATCCTGCTGCTGTTGGCCGTCATAGTGGTCATTCTGTGGAGGCAGTACTGGAAGAAGCTACTAAACAAGGTGAAGCTCATGATACTCTACACACACACACACACACACACACACACACACTGTCCTTAGTCTGTAGATCCTCTCAGCTTTGTCATTTTGACTGTGTGTGTGTGTGTGTGTGTGCAGGCCCAGGGCAGTCTCTCCAGCGATGAGCTTCGGGTTCACCTCTCGGTTCCCTCAGACAATGTGGTGATCAATAACACCAACACACACACGTACTCCAGCCGCTACCAGCGCATACACACGTTCCCCGACGACAGAGACCGAGACGCCGAGTACCAGGAGCCCAGCACCGTGCTGCGGCCACGGGAGCAGTGCGACAGCACGGGTAAGACACACACACACACACACACCCACACACATATATATATATATATATATACACACACACACATACTATAAAAATTCTTTATATATACACACACACACACACACACACACACACACACACACACACACACACATACTGATCAGCCATAACATTACCACCACCTCCCTGTATCGACACTCACTGTCCATTACATCGGCTCCACTGGCCCCTGGTGGGTCATTCTCAGCACTGTGGTGACACTGACGGACATGGTGGTGGTGGACAGACGGACAGTGTGTTGGTAGTTTGTGTTACATACGCTGGTGGTACAGCTGAGTGGATCAGACACCTCAGAGGGTCTCCATCTACAAGCTGGACCAGCTAGGTAGACGTGTCTGATAGAGAGTGGACAGTGAGTGGACAGACACAGTGTTTAACCACTCCAGCGTCCCTGCAGTGCTGAGAATGACCCACAACACCACCCAAATAATACTACCTGCTCTGTGGTGGTCGGCTCTGTGGGGTCCTGACCATTGAAGAACTAGCAGGGTGACACATGAAGCCTGCAACGACTTTCTGGCATTTGGAGACCCCTAGTGGCCAGTCTGTGTAAACAACCTCAGCTTCTCAATACAAATACTGCACAAGTAGAGCTTGTGTATGCCCAAAAACTAGCTGCTGATTGCACACGTCCACGACACGGTCGTTCACGACTGCTTATGACTTCAGGTCGCTTATTAAAATCCAGACTGCGACTCCTGGAAAACTCCTAGAGTTCTGTGCACAGGGCCGAGTAACACCACACCTCACCCTCTCCCTGCAAGATGGGAGATTCTCTTACCGTAGTCTTGGGTCAGCCGAACCCGCTCTCACCGTGTGCAGTGCAGTGTGCAGGAGGCCGAGCCACAGACAGGCTAAGCAGCGCTGCCAAAGCAGCATACGAGAAAGCACTTAAGGACACTCCACTGCCCAGACACAAAGACACACTGTCTACAGAGAGAGAGAGAGAGGGGGGTACAGCCTCAATCTCACAACAGTGCGATTTCAGAGATCGGAATGGGAAAAGCTGCTTGTCTGGGCAGTCAGTGTTGATTTTTGATTTTTTTCTAGCATAAATATTAATATTTATATAATTTTTGTAATAATTAAAACAGAAAGTCGTGGTTTTGTGTCAATCATCATGAGGACATCACCAAAGCTCCCCTCATGGGAGTCCAGCATCATCTACAGTTCTCATCATAGGAAATCAGAGCATCGGACACACCCACCCTGCTCTGGCTGGGCTCGTATGAATGGAGCAGCTCTTTTACACCAACACACACACACACACACACACACACACACACACACACACACCTCATGTGCTCTCACTCCCCCGGAGTTAACCAATGAGCGTAATCCTGTGTTCACTCATCGCCCTGCTGATGGTTTATTGATTAACTGCCTGCTGTATGATAACCCTGCCTGCTCTGGTCTGCATCTCATCTGTAACTGTGATGTACCCCCCCAACAACACCCCCCCAACAACACCCCCCCCTAACCATTGCCCTGTTTGTGTTTGTGTTTCTTTTGTGTGTGTGTGTGTGTGTGTGTTGTGATGTGTGGCTTTGTTTTTGTGTTGCACTGCATTCTGTCCTGTGCTGTGTGTTACTCTGTCGTACTGTGTTCTGTGAATGTGTGTGTGTGTGTGTGTGTGTGTGTGACCAGCCTTGCTGTTAAACAACCCAGCCTATCATCTTCTCCTGTCTGACCTGAGGCATGGCCCCAACAGGCTGTCAAACAGCTCCAGAGAGCCAGAAAAGCCCCAAAATCTGCCCCAGGGTAAGAGCCGGGGGCATTTCTTTGCTCCAGACGGTAACTGAACTACAGAGTCCCAGAGAGAGCGAGTGAGAGAGAGAGAGAGAGAGAGAGACAGAGTGAGAGAGAGAGAGAGAGAGAGAGAGACCCCGTACTTCCTTCCACCTTCACTCAGTGGCCACTTTATTGGAAACACCTCCAATAAAGTGTCCAGTGAGTAGAAGTAAACAGTAGGTGTTTCCAATAAAGTGGCCAGGGAGTGGGTTTCTAATAAAGTGGCCAGTGAGTGGAAGTACACAGTAGGTGTTTCCAATAAAGTGGCCAGGGAGTGGGTTTCTAATAAAGTGGCCAGTGAGTAGAAGTACACAGTAGGTGTTTCCAATAAAGTGGCCAGGGAGTGGGTTTCTAATAAAGTGGCCAGTGAGTGGAAGTACACAGTAGGTGTTTCCAATAAAGTGGCCAGGGAGTGGGTTTCTAATAAAGTGGCCAGTGAGTAGAAGTACACAGTAGGTGTTTCCAATAAAGTGGCCAGGGAGTGGGTTTCTAATAAAGTGGCCAGTGAGTAGACGTACACACTAGGTGTTTCCAATAAAGTGGCCAGGGAGTGGGTTTTCTTATAAAGTGGCCAGTGAGTAGAAGTACACAGTAGGTGTTTCCAATAAAGTGGCCATTGTGTGGACGTACAAGGTAGAGTACAGTAGAGTGGCCAGGGAGTGGCTAGTGGCCAGTGGTTAACGGACAGTGCACAGCCAGGCCGTCACCTCCGTCTGCACGTACGGTATCTAATCACGCCAGTGTTTCGGTGCATGACTGTGACCCGTACTGTGACTGTCCGATATTAACTAACGGTCAGTTTGTAGTGGAACCTGCTCAGGTCAGATCCTTCAGTTCTGTTACTTCTCTTCTCAGCATGCGCTCTAGATCTGGACGATAAAGCCCTGCCCGTGCAGGAAGGACCGCCCCCGTACCCTGGAGCCCCGCCGCCTCTCCTCTCAGGAGCTCATTATGCAGAAGCCTCGGGGGGCGGGGCCAGCGTGCCTCATTATGCTGAAGCCGACATCATCAGCCTGCAGGGCGTGAGCGGTAACAACACCTACGCGGTCCCCGCCCTCTCGGCCACGCCCACAGACTGCCCGCCTCTGCCGGAGTTGCCGCGGGAACGGCTCATCTTCAAGGAGAAACTCGGAGAGGGCCAGTTCGGAGAGGTGGCTCGCTTTCCATTCTACACACACACACACACACTCACTCACTCACTCACTCACTCACACACACACACTCCTCAGCTAAGGCATTAATAGTGTACTATGTGCCGTGAGATTGATACACAGTCCAAATCCAGTGTTTGATAGCAACATTAGCCTAGCAACTGTAAACGTCCCTCATCCTCACTCTTATGCCCTCATGCGTCTTCTCTAAGGTTCACCTGTGTGAGATCGAAAACCCTCAGGACCTGCCCAACCTGGAGTTTCCCTTTAACGTGAGGAAAGGCCGCCCCCTGCTGGTGGCCGTGAAGATACTGCGGCCTGATGCTTCTAAAAATGCCAGGTTAGCAGTCTCCCATTTGCAGCCCTCCTGTTTTCTCCTGTTTGACTGCGTTTAGCCACCAGAGCATCAGTGAGGCCAGGTGCAGACGCTAGGCCATACGTCCCGGACCACAGTCGCCACTCCAGCTCATCCTGAAGTGCTTTTAATGCGGTACCTGGAAATGACTTTCAGGTCCAATAATCTCTCCAGTTCATGTCTAAAGCATTATTGGTCAGATCAGTACTGCATTATAGACCAAGACTAGGCTTAACCCCTGTCTGAGGCCATGCATGGGCTGCTGGATATACATATTTACTGCATTTACTGCATGAGGAGGAGAGTGAGAGACATACAGTACTGTTGTTATTATTATTATTTTTATTATTATTCTCATGACTGTCCCCTGTCCCCTTGTCCCCTCTCTCGCAGGAATGACTTCCTAAAGGAAGTCAAAATTTTGTCCCGTCTGAAGGATCCCAACATAATCCGTCTGCTCGGGGTGTGTGTGAGCAGTGACCCGCTGTGTATGGTGACCGAATACATGGAGAGCGGAGACCTCAACCAGTATCTCTCCCAAAGAGTACTGCTGGACAAGACCGGACCACTGCACAACACGCCAACCATCAGGTACACACACGCACACATACACACACACACAGACACCTATGCATGTATTAGAGGATCTTCAGAGGATGTGAACCTATCTCCGAATATTATGACCACCCACCTAATAGTAGGAACACCCACCCTTGGCTCGGATGACCCTAGCGAGACTGGTCTGTACCACTCATCAGAGTAGCCGCTGGCATTAATGGCCTGTGGGGCTCCACTGTTGGCCACTGGGAGACCCTCAACGGACGAGAAGTCCATTCTTCGTACAGCTTCACTACGGCGGCTCTAGAACTGTGTGCGCGTGTGTGTGTGTGTGTGTGTGTGTGTGCGTGCGTGTGTGTGCGTGCGTGTGTGTGCGTGCGTGTGTGTGTGTGTATATGCATACGATGTGGAAATGTTGAGCGGTTGTGTGTTCTGTTCCTCAGCTACCCTGCTCTGATCTCCATGGCGAGTCAGATAGCCTCTGGAATGAAGTTCCTGGCGTCTCTGAACTTCGTCCACCGGGACCTGGCCACGCGGAACTGCCTGGTGGGGGGCGAGCGGGGGGACGGCGACGACGACGACAGGACGGGCGAGAGGCACATTAAAATCGCAGACTTCGGCATGAGCAGGAACCTCTACGCCGGAGATTACTACCGCATCCAGGGCAGAGCTGTGCTGCCCATTCGCTGGATGGCCTGGGAGTGTATCCTCATGGTGAGAAGTGTGTGTGTGTGTGTGTGTGTGTGTGTGTGTGTGTGTATTTGCCCTTTGATATTCCAGGGCTGTTTTAATACTGATTTTATTCCATTCTTTATTCACACCGTGTGTGTGTGTGTGTGTGTGTGTGTGTGTGTGTGTGTGTGTGTGTGTGTGTGCAGGGGAAGTTCACCACGGCCAGTGACGTGTGGGCGTTCGGGGTGACTCTCTGGGAGATGCTGAGTGTGTGTCAGGAGCAGCCCTACAGTCACATGACTGATGAGCAAGTCATCGATAATGCAGGAGAGTTCTTCAGAGACCACGGAAGACAGGTACACACACACACACACACACACACACACACACACACACACACTTACAAATTACACAATTACAAATGACAGCAATAATCATGCATTGGCAACCGCAGACACAATTCCCAAATCAGAGCTTCCCTATTGACAAGGTAGGGAATTTTGTATCCCACCAATTAGCATTTAGCACCAATTAGCATTTAGCTCTCCCTGTATGACCCCTCAAAAACTGTATGAAGGTGTGTGGGGCAGGAGTGTGTGATGATTTAGGCCTGCACTTAGCACCATGCTTATTGGGGTGGCTATAGGCTTACATTACTTATTATTAATAATAATAATTATTATTATTATTATTATTATAGCTCTCTCTCTCTTTCTCTCTCTCTCTGTTTTAGGTGTATCTGGCTCGGCCGGCCGTGTGCCCGCAGGGTCTGTACGAGCTGATGCTGAGCTGCTGGAACAGAGACTGTAAACTCCGCCCCTCTTTCACACACATTCACTCCTTCCTCACTGAGGACGCCATGAACATGGTGTAGAGCACGTCGGAAAGGGCTGGGGCGAGAGAGAGAGAGAGAGAGAGTGAGGTGAAAAATGAGCGAACGAATGAATGAATGAATGAATGAATGAATGAATGAATGAACGAACGAACGAACGAAGCGACTCGTACCAATCCATCCCTCCTTCAAACAGAAGAGAGGCCTGTGAGTGTGTGTGAGGCCGAGCGTCTGTGTGAGTGAGTGAGTGTGTATGTGTGTGTAGATCGCACAAGCTGGTGGAGGTGTAGCTGGTGTAGAAGTAGGCGGAGCTAAGCACTCTTATGTACTTTAGCGTACGTTGTGATTGGCGGGTCGAGGCTGCGAGTCGCTGCTGGTTCAGCGCTCCAGCTGGCCCTGCTTTAGAGCTAAAACCCCAAGCTAGTCCTAACCCTAAATCCCCGCAGCCTGAACGCTAAGGCCTTTACACACCTACATCTCACCTGGGTCCCATCTAGGCCCTATGTACCATTGTACAACCCAGATGTGGCCCCTGTTTAACCTCTCCTGGTCCCATCACTGACCCTGGTAGGCCATCCATATGTGGGGCCAATATGGAACCTATGGACAAAACGTTCTGGTTCCCAGTTGGGCTACCTATACGGGCCCCACATGGGCATTCTATCTGGGGAGCATCTATCAAGACCATGGAAGTGTGTGAAACTACCTCCACCATGTTTGGAGGCTGTACTTCAGCCTGGCTAGCTTTCACTGTGAGCTGTGTAACAGTGTGTGGCACTACCTCCACCATGTTTGGAGGCTGTACTTCTGCCTGGCTAGCCCTCACTGTGAGCTGCTCTATTACAGTGCTTTTATTCCAGGTCATTTTGAAGCATTTCTATTGGTCAGTTCATCTTCAAATTTGGACACAAGGTAAAGAACAACCGCCAGATTCACGTTATGTCAAAAAAAGTGTCAATATTAGCGCGGTGTGCGGCGTGTAAAGGCCTTTAGCCCTCAGTTTAACCCCTCAGTTATATACAACCCTTACCTTCTGATCTTAACCATTCTAATCACCTTCAGCCGTACTGCTACTGCTGGTGGAGGGTCTTCTTCAGCTGAACAGCATCAAACTCTAGACTGTGAATCAAATCTCTCAGATCAGCAGATATAATAACCGTTGTGATCTCAGCAAATTACTCTTCCTTGGGACGATAGCGCAATAGTAATAATAGGACCGAGGTAACGGATGATTACCTGAATGACTACTCACAAAGTAAGAAGCTTTCTTCTTCTTCTTCTTCTTCTTTAAGAATTCTGTCTGATCTCGGGCGCGAGGGTTAATTCAAGCTATCTGTAAAATCACTCCGCGAGCAGTGAACTTACTCGAGACTGGTTTGAGGGCTTTTCTCTTTTTTTAATAGGTATTATTTTCGAGGTGTTACTAAACGTACAGACATGGAGCATCATAACCATTTTGACACATTTCCCAAATTTCCACTCGGATTTGTGAGGATGATGATGATGATGATGATGATGATGAGGTTTCAGGTTTTTATAGGCACTATTTTCCCATACGTTGCGGTTCGCCCCCATGGCCTTCGTATTCCACGCCCTTCGAAGGACGCAGCCCCTGACTTGGGACGTAGCTCATGAGCCAGGTTGAAGAGAGTGTGGGACTCCTCCTTTAACGGGCAGTGTTGGTAACCCTTCAAGACCAGGTTCAAGGATGACCGCTGCAGTATCGGACGCTCCGCCACCACTCCACTCGTACTGCGCCGCTGTCGGTCAGTGCAGGTGCAGTACAAGAATGTGCAAGAATTTATCCCGCCTCCCACCAGTGCTGGTGAATGTCTGAGCAGTGAGAGAGAGAGAGTGTGTGTGTGTGTGTGTGTAATTTCCCGATCCACCAGTTAATTCGCTACTGGATTAGCCTGAACTGGTCTGAACTGGGCTTTAACTGGATCTGAGATTAATTCGATGGACAAAGAGCACGATACTGGACTGTGACCTGTTCTCTTGTCCAGGTCGGGGAGCGAGAAGACTGTAGGTATTGTATTTGGGTATGTTTTGCACCCTGGCTTCCCTGGTTTCTGATTGGACAGGATTGGAAAGAAGAGGGAGTAAGCAGAGCTACGTGTAAATATGTAAATCGGTCATTAAAGGGCCCATATCCAGCAGTTTTCCCGTATTGTCCAGCATCGTCCACTGCCCTGTTCAAAGAGCAGCCCAATTGGCCGTGAGCTTAATAGGTGACCTAATTAGAGGTGTGTTATTAGTGAAGGTGTGGCATTATTACATACATTGCATACATCATCAAACCCCTCCCCTTTTTAATGAATTCTTTTTAATTATAATTTGATGTTCATGATATGGGCCCTTTAAGTTAATTCATACTGGTTACACAGTGATTTTCAGCCCCACCACAGGCCCGTAAACGCATAGCTGCACTTTAATGTCAACCCTGATTATTGGAATGCGTAACTGCAGACGCGGCGGTATGAATCGCTACTCGTTAGAGTTCAGAAGCTTTATTTTCTTATCATGTCCAGCGTGAATGAGAACTGAGTCTTGAGCCTGGAGGATTATTGACCAGCTGATTTAAGGGGTTTTAAAGGGGACGTTTTTCAAGATTTCTGCATCTATTAATTGCTAGATACCGTAGGTACTGGCTGTAGGCGTCTTTACAGTGGTGGTGAAGGGAAACCAGGCGTCGCTATGAGAACAACACAGATACAGACACTTTATTTACTGGCCAAACCCACTGGTGAAGCTTCCACCACCATGTTTTACATGAGTTTTATGTGTGATGATGATGAAGATGAAGGCAAAAAGTGGAAAATCAGGATGTAATCAGTTTGCTTTTGGGACTACTTTGCCGTACAGTACCGGTTATGCACCCCTCCGCCAGGACGATTGGTTAATGTGAGTCTTATGATGCTTTTTGGGTGGGTGGGTGGGTATGGGGTGTTTTCAGCAAGTGGACTTATGACATCACTTACACACCCAAAACTCCTCCCACTCAGTCTTATATAAACCCTCAGGCTCACTCCATCATCGTCATCATCACATCGAATAACTTTGCACCCTCAGCCTCCCCGTCTCCTCCATTCTTCGCTGGGCGGGGCTTCAGCTTCGTGCACTTACCTAGAAGCCGCAGCTTCCGAACTCCAGCCCTCCGAGTTCGGCAGTCTTCAAGAGCGTGGGAGGTGCTAGCAGGACCACAGTTACACAGCGTCTCCGGCCTCCAGCTGTGTACTCATCACCTTAGAAGGGAAACTGTACAGGCGTCTGGGTTCATTCACCACCACTGTGAAGGGGTCTGACTCTTTAGGTTTCTCGGAAGCATCTTAACCAGATATTTATAAAGAAACGTTGAAAATTCCCTTTTAATATGTAATAATCTGAACTCTGAACAGTCTGTAAGTGGTTGTGTATGTGAGTGAGTGAGTGAGTGAGTGGGTGGATGGGTGGGAGCGGAGGACTAGCCTACATACTGTAATATAGCGCGGGACAGAATGTGATAAATGTGGTAAATGGTTATGTTGCGACGTCGAATGACCTTTTAACCCCCTTTTTTTGATACACTGTAGTCCTGAAACTAAAACTTGTATTTTTATAAATCTGATTTCGGGCATGACTGTCTGTGGATCTGCCTTCTGTTCATATTTTCTTTGATGTAAAAGGAAAGGAAAAAAAAACACGTGTAAATAATCAATGGGACATAATTTTCTTCACTAATATTTGGTGTCTGTGTTGTTAATGGTTGGGTCTGTCTCTGTCGGAGCTTTGCTGCCTGTGTCGGTGCCTGTCGTCTATTTTTGTAGTTGTTTTAATAAAAATTAACCGTTTCAGACAAGAAACACAGAGAGGTGTGTTTATTTTTAAGCAGTGTTAATCATATTCAGCAGGCAGATTTGTGTGCTAGTAAAAGTCTAGTCACTAATCTCATCTAATTAAATACACGCCCAAAAACATCTCAAATTCATTCAAGTTAGAGATGGAAAATGTATTGATCGGCTATGTATCGTATCGGTCAATTCTCAGCCAAAAAAATATATAGTTTGGCCGATATTTCTGTAATTAGCCGATCCCGAGAGCTGGTCAGCTAATATTTTTGTGAGGTAAGGATTACAGACAGTGCTCAGGACATACAGAAGCCCTGCACGAGGAATATGTTAACAAGTCTGGGAAGATCCCCACCCTCCCATTGTCGGGGGCCGTACATGTGATTTGTAAATAATATTGTTATTGCTTTTTACTTCTATTATTTATATTGTGTGTATATATATATATATATATATTGGTAATTTATCTACGTTTTTGCATCTGAGTGTCTTGCTATCCCTTTTCTGCTGTGACACTGAGAATCTCCTCACTGTGGGACTAATAAAGGATTATATTATATTATTATATATACCTCTTTGGAGGGGAGTGGTAACGAGTGGGTTTGGTCTATGGGTCTACAATTAAGGAGGAAAACTGGGTTTGCCAAAAATAAATAAATCAAAATAAAAATGATACATCGCTAGACTTTTTGTAAATAATAATAATAATAATAAAAAGTCAAGACAACCACAAACCATCTCGAAACTTGAGTCAGTTTGCGCTTCCTAGTGCGGCCTGTCCGGTGTGTGTCTATTCAAACTGCACGTCTACCTTTGTCCACTAGATGCTGCTGTTTGTAAATAAGTTGTAAATAATGCTGTAAATAAGGCGATACTCACTAACCTGCTACTGTGAAGAGCAATGAACAATTTATTAAACAATGCTCTGGTTTGTGGAAGTGTAAAATCCATGAACTTGAGGATGTACAGAAACTAAAGGCACAGTTTTCTTTGGGAGCAGAATTTCAAAAGGATTCAAACAGTACACAGCATACAGACTGATATCATGGGGAGGGGGGTGGTCTGTAACGATGCCCACCCACCTACCTACCTACTTACCCAACTTCACAAACATCAGTGAACCTTTGCTGAGGAAATGTTAAAAAAAAAAAAAAAAAAAAAGACCTGCCTGACCAACAACCCAGGCCGTGGTTGGTCAGATGCTCACGGTTTCTCAAAGGCACCTTGGGCTGCGTTCACACAGCAGGTAAAAGAGGCCCAAATCTCTTTCTGTTTAATCTACACTAGAAGGCTCATATCCCAACAACCGGTCCGAAGAAAATGCCTGAATGTCTGATAAAATGTCCCGAATGTGGCCACAAGAGGGCGCTGCTGCTGCTGTCGTGTCAAAGGAAAATAAAAAACAGTAACAGCGAAGGACGCAAACTAATGATGTGGGCGTGGCCGAATAACGTACCCTTTTTGACAGCGAGCAGGAGCGTAGTCTCGCCGATTCTCGCCCCAGCCAGCTGTCTGACACTGGAACTCCTTGATAGCACCCGTGATGCTGGTCGAGATGAAACCGAAACTTGGCGTGAAGCAGTTTAGGAGCGGGAGCTGTTCAGACTGATGCCAGATATAGGTCACATTACAGCCTAAAGCCTAAAAATATATATAATTGGATTTGGGCCACTTTAACTGCTGTGTGGACGCAGAGAAGAGAGAGAGAGAGAGAGAGTGAGAGAGTTCAATAGGATGCTCGCTCTACCCTTTTAGGCTCGTTTTTTGGTATCTATGTGATATATGATGCTTTTCGGCAAGGGTAATTGCAGATCGGGCCTAATTTCACTGCTAACAGACATCACTACAGCACAGGACAGATCATGCATAGTTCACACTCTTATTTATTTATTTAGGCTCACCTTAAGAAGCTCATCTAAAAACTCCATGCCGAGCGTCGGTGGGCACACAGTGAGCGCCTGGCCTACGTCTAACACACTTTCCCTGCTCTGTGGTCAACACCAAACCACTCCCTTTCTCTAGTCTTCTGCTTCCCTTCTCTGCAGAACAAAGAGATACACAGTTTCAGTCACACACTTCCTGCCACCCCCACCACCACCACCATCATCATCATTTCTAACGGGTGGAAACCACAAACAAGTGCTCTGCTCTGATTGAACTGCACTGCAGCACTTTTCTCAGATATTGGCCACATACAGCTTCTCCAACACTGCTGTCATACCAAAACTACCAGCTGCCCTTTAACAGAGCAAATGGACCAATCAGAAGCGCTCCCAGATTACTTATTAATTCTGCTACATTTCGTGTACGTTACGTTACACTCCTAAATCTGTACTACACAGAAGATTACTGTGTAAAAGCGCCGGAGCTGCTGGTGGAACCAAACAAGTCCATACGGTGTCTGGAGTTCACACCCAAGTTATGGACTGTAGGCTGGGATTTCTGCCACTGCTGGTAGACCTGTATGACCGTAAGCTTCAATACAGCTACTTCCTTCACACTATAGTCTTTGGTGCACCTCAATGCAATCAGTCCTTCTAGCCAATCATCAACTGTATCTGCGTTGCGACCCATTTTCCACATCCAACGAGACACGCATGGCCCGTACTGTACTATTCTCAAAGTCTGAGTCCAGTCCCATTATCCGCAAGCAAAGCCATCTGCAAGAGCCGGAAGTTACTGCCACCTTAAACACGCAGGGTGACTACTTTTTGTCTGAGGAGCTTATATGTATTAAATATTACTCATATACTATTACATGTTGCTTGTATATATGTCTAGCTATATATGTATATGTTTATGCAGCAGCATCAGGGCAGAGGAGAACGGAGCAGCAGTATAAAGGCTGGAAAAGCAATCACATTTACAACGTGTGTGTATACACACGACACTCACAGCTGGGGTTTCACCACTGCTCCTACTGACCTAATGGACAATAATGGACATATTAGGAGAATATAGGCACAGTGCAATATTAGAAATATTCAGTATTGTAAGTAAGGCCATTTTTACAAGCTAAAAGTTTTAAAGTTAAACAAATACACAAACAAACAAACAACTAAACCCACCCTCAAAACTGATCAACTGATTTCTGGCTCAAAACGTAGCGCTATCAGGACACCGCCTGCCTACCTTCCTACTTTTTTTGCTCGTTCTACTTCCACTAGACCAACGGGTTAAACGAGTATGTACATCTGTATGGCCAAAGGTAGCATTGTACACATACAGAAGCTGTGGTGGCACAGTCAGTAAGGCACAGTTGCACTGCTTATGCCCACAGAGTGCACTTTAGGTCTGACTGTATATCTAAGAAAAGAAAAGCAAAACTACAACAATAGAACAGATATGAAATATGAAAGTGTGCGCATTACAGCCCCCCCCTACACCCCCCCCCCCCATACCCAAGAGAATTATTCAACTCTGAACATATAAAAGGACGAAGTGACAGTTTTACAGAATGTCCTAAACAATGCAGCACTACAAAACAAAAAGCCTTCAATTAACAGGACTGTAGAGAAGGACAGCAACTCAGGTATGCATAGAGATCTGAGCAGGAGGAGATGCCACCATTCTTCATGCAGGCTCCCCAACTCCAGTTCGGTCAGGTCCCTGGTTAGCCCATGCGGGTGGAGGAAACCTGTCGACACAGAATAAGGTTCAGTGAGAAACTACTGCTGCTGCTGCGAGGACATAGCTAAATGATGGCTACCTGGAATGGTCAGAAACCACATTAGCGTTGCACATTAGTGTTGATACTTGCAGTTCGGGTCTCTTGGTCCGGACCAAGCAAGAAAATGCAAGCCTGTTCACTCTGGACCACCCCGAATGACTCAGTGGTCCTGAATCCTGAACTCCCCTTTAGGCAAAGTGCGCTCGTGTCATCACCTGAGAGATGTTGATTCCGGTCAGTTTCTCCACAGCTGCTGGCAGACGGGTCATGATGTCCAGAACTTCCCCGGTCAGCTTGGCCGCTCCCACCTCGGAGCCTCCGCTGGACACCATGGTCACTTTCTGGGCTGCAGAGAGGGGCTTGCTGATCTCTTCTGCCATCTGCGTGGAACAGAAGCGGACGACATTTAGACAATGACATGGTAGCAAAAATCATATGGGGGGGGTGTAATTGGCTTACTTGTCAGTCATAACTACAATAAATTATTAAATTAAAATAATAGCTGCAAGAATAATGGATTGTTCCAAGGCATTAATAAGCCATTAACTATCAGACGGATTCACTGCCAGTTATCTTCATGGTGAATAAGTGAGCCAGCTGACCAGAGGCAGTTTCTCCAGCAGCATGTCCACCATGGCTCCCTCCTTGTACTGCTTGAAAGCCTCTGCCTTCTTGGCCATCTGCTCGGCCTCAGCGCGGCCCTTAGCCTCCATGGCAAACGCTTCTGCTTCGCCCTTCATCTGGAAACACAGGAAGAGGAGGAGAGATTCAGAACTGCTGATCTAACGAATCAAACCTGGAAAAAAAAAAAAAGACAACCAGCTAATTTACACACTCACTCTAATAGACTCGGCCTCAGCTTCAGCCTCCATGATCAGCTGCAGCCTGCAGAGAGAGAGAGAGAGAGAGAGAGAGAGAGAGAGACAGAGAGACAGAGAAAATGGACACTATCCCCAGATAGCCTGGACTTATCAACTTAGACAGCCAGACTGTTGAAGCTACACACCCTGCAGATTCATACTGGATTAACATCCCCTCAGAGTTAATACTGTCAGACTACAAACTACACACACCCTGCAGATTCATACTGGATTAACATCCCCTCAGAGTTAATACTGTCAGACTACAAACTACACACACCCTGCAGATTCATACTGGATTGACATCCCCTCAGAGTTAATACTGTCAGACTACAAACTACACACACCCTGCAGATTCATACTGGATTAACATCACCTCAGAGTTAATACTGTCAGACTACAAACTACACACACCCTGCAGATTCATACTGGATTGACATCCCCTCAGAGTTAATACTGTCAGACTACAAACTACACACACCCTGCAGATTCATACTGGATTAACATCCCCTCAGAGTTAATACTGTCAGACTACAAACTACACACACCCTGCAGATTCATACTGGATTGAAATCACTGCAGATAATGTCACTGAAGTAAAAAACTACACACTGCAGATTCACACTGGATTAACATGGCCTCACAGTTAGACTGTACAAACTACATTACACATTGTGAATTCATACCGGATTAAAATGTTCTAACATTATTACAGTTAGACTGTAAAAAAACAACGACACACAATGCAGATTCATACTGGAGTAAAATGCTCTACAATTATTACTATCAGACTACAAAAGTTACACACACTAAAGATTTATACTGGATAAAAACGAATATATATTATACATTTAGATTAAAATCACTTCAGAATTATTAGTCAGACTGTAGAATTAAAAATCAGATCTCTGTAGTAATTACTTTAATTACAGACCCAGGGTAAACTGGCCCAGCGCCTGTGGGCCCAGCACCTGTGGGTTGCTTTCTGATAAAACACTTTGCTAACCGTTCAGCCTCTGCGAGTTTCTCCAGGCGGTATTTCTCAGCCTCGGCTGGCTTCTTGACCTTGGCCTCCAGTTCCTTCTCCTTGCGTGAAATTTCTTGTTCCTGCAGGGTGATCTGCTGTGTGCGCTCCACCACCATCACCTGCATCTTCTCCTCCTCGATCTTCTGCTTTGTCTTCGCCACCTGATGCAAAAGAACGAGTCAAAGGCCACATTTACCCCACCCTTCTGATTCCTGCTGAAACTTCTGTTCAGATAGAAGTGAGTCAATAAAGATCAATAACGACTTTGTGAAAATGACGTATGCATGAGAATCTCATCTGCTCATCCCATTAACTGCTGTTTCAATGGCTTGGAGAGGCTGTGGGACGAGCTGTAGACGATTCCTGTACCTGAAGCTGGTAGGCCATCTCAGACTCTGCCTTCTTGGTGTTGATCTCGATGTCGTAGGCAGCTTTCTTCAGCTCGTAGTCTCTCTGAGCTTTCGCCATCTCGATCTCGTTGACGTACTGCGCAGATATCTTCTCCTGCATGGCATGGGCTTCCTGCACACATACACAGTAAATACACAGTGAGCAGATGTGTAAAATCTATCATCTGGTACAGTACTGTCCAAACGTGAGTGTTTGTCTCCTCAGTAAAACACTTCATAATATTACAATAATCACCAATAACACTCCTACAGACAGTGGTGGTGGTGGTGGTGGTTCTCCATCACTGTGTTCATCATTAGAACATCTCCTCTCAAAGTTCTCCTCTCTCATGGAGTCTAGTGTTATTTAGAGTTCTCCTCAGATCAACACCTGGTTTGGTGGTAAATCAGGGCTTAATGATGGTAAATCAGGTGAGCTGCTGCTGCTGCTGCTGATGATGATGATGATGATGATGGAGTTGAACACATCCTCCACGCTGTGCTGACTGGACTGGGGGGGGGGGGGCGTCCAGGAGAAACCTGGAGGAACCGAGCTCTGTTCTTCAGACTAGCTCACAGACAAGATCTCACTTCTCTCTTGTTTCTCCTTTTTACTGGATTGATGTTCACCTGCTTTATTTGTTCTGATGAGATCTGGAGCTTCTACAGTAAGAACACAGGGCTCTATTGTGGGACCTACCAGCCGGAACTGTTAATTAAGACAGTGATGTTGTTATGAGGGTCTTCGGGATTAATTTGGAGAGTAAAGACAGAAAGGAGGAGAGAGATAGACAATTCCTACCCTGATGACGGCGTCCCTCTTGTACTGAGCCTCACCGATGCGAGCGTCTCTCTGAACCTGGGCAGTACGAGCTTTACCCAGAGAGTGGAGGTAGTCCTTACAGAGGGACAGCAGAGCCAGAGTCAGTTTCTGATAGATGCTTAAATGTGTGAGAGATTGTAAGAGTGTGTGTGTGTGTGTGTGTGTGTACTGTGCAGTCACCTGGTCATCGTGAACGTCCTTGAGTGTGTAGCTGACCACTCCGATGCCCATGTTGACCAGATCAGAGGAAGCCACCTTGAACACCTGCTCTGAAAACTTCTTACGATCTTGATAGATCTCCTGCAAAACAAGCCAATCGGAAAGGTAAGACTGAAAACTAATTATAATAATTTGCATAATTATTATTATACTGACAATCACTGATGACCATGTGCATCCCATCATGACCACAAATGACCCATCTTCGAGTGGCTACGTCCAGCGTGATCATGAAGGAGCTCCAGAGAGATCTGCAAGAACTGTGTGACGCAATCAGCATGGTCAGCATGGACCAGAATCTCAGAGGAATGTTCTCAACGTCTTTGGGAATCAAACTATTTGGACAAAAGTATTGGGACACCTGCTCGTTGTTCCTGCTTATATGGAATTTCCTCAAGATGTTGTGCCATTCGTGCAAACAGGAACAAGCAGGGGCCCCTGTTCAGTATTAGTACACTATTTGGACAAAAGTATTGGGACACTGCTCTTTTTTTTCTGATGTTTTTTTTTAAGAGTTGATTTTGCTTTTGTTGGAGTAACTGTCTCTATTGTCCAGAGAAGGTTTTCTACTAAATCCCGGAGAACTGATGAGGATTTGAGTGCTAGTGAGGTCAAGATGTTGGATGATTATGATCACCACCTCAACTTACGCTCTCCAACTCATCCCAAAGGTACTGGATGGAGCACAATCCATTATTCCAAAGAACACAGTTCCTCCACTGCTCCACAGCTCAATGCTGGGGGGCTTAATATATACCCCTCTAGCCTATGCCTGGCATTAGGCAGCATGGTGCCGACAGGTTCACGTTTATCTGCTCCAGAGAGAGTCCTATTCTACGTACTTACTTCAACACATCGTGGTTTGCATCTGCTCTAGCAGCTGTTTTTGTGTGTGGACGAGAGAGACAGAGTGAGAAAAGAGAGAAGAGTAAGATACTCCTCTCCGTACCTCCACAGTCAGGTGAGCAATGATTGCTCTCTGGTGGCCCTCCAGCGTCTCCAGCGCGATCTGAGAAATCTCATTCTCCGTTTTGCCCAAGAACATCTGACAGGCTGTGGCCAGCATCTCCTTATTCTGCCCCTGGATCTTCACCTACAGAGAACATCAATGAAGCTCATCAGTCTCACACACACAGACGTTTAGTGGGCGGGTAGCTGGGTAGGTGGACATGCATGTGGCTAACCTGCGCGATGCCAGTCACTGAGATGGGGACTCCGTGCCGGGTGTAGACTTTATCACTCTTTACGTTCAGAGTCAGAGTATTCAGAGATATCCTGAAGACGTGAGAGAGAGCTATTATTTGAATTATTTGAACTATTTGAACCTTCTCGACTCCCACTTTTAGCACACTTGGACAAAAGTATTGGGACACAGTTTATCCTGCCTTTGTTGGAGTAACTGTCTATACTGTCTAGGGAAGAAGGCGGCTTTCTACTAAATCATGACATCAATGTAAATGAGTCATTAATACTGAATACCTCTGGATCTGCTGAATGCAGGGAAGGACAAACACTCTTCCACCGGAAATCATGATGGGAGGAGAGCGTCCACAGCCTGGAGAGGAAAGGAAAAGCAAGAGCATCAGTTTTTGGGGTCATCATGTAACGTGTACTATGCTGATCTTAACTGGGATGTCGCTACAGTCATTTCCTCCTTCTATCCACATGGTCAATTAACCTTAAAGTCATCGTGAGGGAGGGGGTGG
Source organism: Salminus brasiliensis (assembly GCF_030463535.1). Classification (NCBI taxonomy): domain Eukaryota; kingdom Metazoa; phylum Chordata; class Actinopteri; order Characiformes; family Bryconidae; genus Salminus; species Salminus brasiliensis. Next base: position 43,277,749 of record NC_132882.1, read on the forward strand.
TGGTGGTGGAATTAGGGTCAAAATGACTCAAATAGGTTTAAAAGGGCTAAAATATGTATTTGCAACACCAGAGTCACAACATGCTGTATATTATAAATACGAAATATCGAGCTAAGTAGGAACTTTTTAATAATTAAACATTAGGCAATTGCAGAGACTCTTGCAGAGCAAACGTTGGAGTACGTTGTTTTGGATGGTGAAATGGAGTCGGCATGCCGTTCCTTAAATTGCGATGTTTCTAAGGCCTAGAACACCAAGGTTGTTTTGAAGGAAACAAAATATTTCCATGAAAACGATATTATGAATATGGTCATTTTTAGATTTTGTATAAAACAATTTATATATATATATATATATATATATATATATATATATATATATATATATATATATATATATATCAGTATTTATAGATTGCCCTGCCCTAGTGATAATATAACCCCCTGTAACGGCTCCAGCGCATCACTAGAACTCTACGAACGATTCCTAGAACACTACGAACGATTTTACCATGAAAACTCAATTTTTTCATAACAGACTAAAATACAGAGGTCATTACTGTGTAAATAATTATTTCATCTAGTCTAACAACCAATCAAATGAATCAAAGTCATGTCCAATGACATTTGAGACTGCACATCTATTTCTATTACTCTACTGGAGTGCCAGAACGGCGCTCAGTGCTTGGTCCCCGGTGATTGCCGCTTGTCTGGAATCTTAACTCCACCACCGCTACCTCTAAAGGTGAAAAAGTTTATGACCCCCGCTTTTAAATGTTATGATGAACTGAGTTTTACATAACCAGGGCCATTCTGGGTTCTGATTTCGGCTGCAAGATACGGACACCGCCGGGGTGTGAAATCCCCGCAATGCTTCATGCACTAAAACTCATGACGTGAAGGGTGTGCAGCGCTGAAGTCAAGTCCCAGATATGCTGGAGATAGGAAAGCAGGAGACGTCGTCAAAAAAAGGACTCATTCCGCACTGAATCTTGAACAAAGCGAGGTTGCGACACCACCCACCACAGAGGCGAAGGCAGCTGATAAGGAGACAGCGGTGATTTGGAAGGCATGGTCTGAGTGTGGGGGTGTAGACTGGTTAGTCAAAGCAACACCCACAGCAATTTATCACAGCAGATGAGAGGTCCAGGCCCATCCAGGTAAATAAATGAACTACACTCTGCAATTCCAACATTTTAACCACTAAACATATAATTAAATTATTATTCTTATTATTACTGTTTCATTCATTTCTAGGCCTCTGTATTACAATAGTCAGCAGACTTCAGACGCTGTAACGACTATGTTATTCACCGTACGAAACAAACAGTAGCAGGAAACGAGGCTTCCTAGCAGTTTTCAGTATAACATGCCTGAAAAGAGCTATTCTGAAAATTCCCCTAAAAAATCTTTGCCATTTCTGATATTTTTCCCATTTTCTCCCCAATTTGGATCAGCAAGTACCCACCCATTCATATTCTTGCCCTATCACATACATGCGATGCTCCTCCGACATGTGCAAGCCAGACACCACCTCTTTTCCCCCCGAACTGCTGCCCCGGGCTCTTGCGTTGTACCCGGCTCTGATGCATTGGCCAGCAGACGCCAGTGCTGTGTGATGTGAGGAGAGAGCGCCATCTACCCGCTCTGGAGAGAGCAAGGCCAGTTGTGCTCCCTCTGGTCCCGGCTGCCGATGGCTAGCAGCATGCCCGGGATTCAACCTACCACACGATGCTCTGGTCACAGGGACACTCGATGCCCTAAGCCTGGGTACCAGTATTTGTCATGTATGTAAGACTACCTGCGAGATGCGGTTCGTTCTTACCTGAGACCACCATCGCCTCATTGGGTCCGCAGGTGTAGAACATCCTGAATCTGGATCAAACCTGGAAAATAATCCAGCATCATACATTGAGACCAGCCGTGCTGACTTACTGCTACCATTATCAGACTGTTACATGGATTTAATGGCCAGAGGTCATTCACACAGGGGGGGTGGGGGGGTGTGGGGGGGTGGCTGTGGGCAAATCACATGACGTTTCTGTCACCAGATAAGCAGCTGTTTTTCTCTGGACACTTGTGCAGCTAAAGGCATGCAGCCCCTCCCTCTTCCTCCCACTCTCTCCATGATTTCCTGTTTCTGTAGCTTCGTTCAGCTGCACTGAAACCCAAACCACGACATGATGCCGAGGCTCGCGTGCGAGATGATTCCCCCGCCGCTTCCTCAGTGGGCGAGACCAGAACCCCCACATGTCTTCAGTCATGCAGAACATCTACAGCATTCAGACCCCTGCCCAGTTTAATAAACCACATATATACACATCTGTTCAGACTGGATATCAACACTGCCTCATATACCAAATCCCTGAACTGCCTCATTTATAAACACCCTGAACTGCCTCATATACAAAATCCCTGAACTGCCTCATATACAAAATCCCTGAACTGCCTCATATACAAAATCCCTGAACTGCCTCATTTATAAACACCTGGAACTGCCTCATATACCAAATCCCTGAACTGCCTCATATACAAAATCCCTGAACTGCCTCATATACAAAATCCCTGAACTGCCTCATATACAAAATCCCTGAACTGCCTCATATACAAAATCCCTGAACTGCCTCATATACCAAATCCCTGAACTGCCTCATATTAACCCTTATATACAATACAAAACCTGAACTGCCTCATATACAAAATCTCTGAACTGCCTCATATACCAAATCCCTGAACTGCCTCATATACAATACAAAACCTGAACTGCCTCATATACAAAATCTCTGAACTGCCTCATATACCAAATCCCTTAACTGCCTCATATACCAAATCCCTTAACTGCCTCATATACCAAATCCCTTAACTGCCTCATATACCAAATCCCTTAACTGCCTCATATACCAAATCCCTTAACTGCCTCATATTAACCCTTATACACAATACAAAACCTGAACTGCCTCATATACAAACACCTGGAACTGCCTCATATACACCCTTATACACAATACAAAACCTGAACTGCCTCATATACAAACACCTGGAACTGCCTCATATACACCCTTATACACAACCCTGGCAGGCCAGTGTTCAGCAGCACACAGGAGCTCTCGGAATTATTCGTTCCACCTTAAAAGGCGCAGCAGTAAAGCGCAGCTCGGCACAGGTGCCACACCGAACCTACCGCGTTATTTAAGGTGGAACGGAAAGTAGAACACGAAGCCCAGATCAACTGATTTAGTAACGGAGTAAACTTTAAACTGAAAAGCATTTCTTCAAATGAATGAAAATACGTTCATTTAAAATCGCGACACTCTTATAAGAGAAAAACCACAGCAGAGGACCACAACATGCTAGCGCTAACTAGCTAACTAGCTAGCTACAAACAGGCGGATTCCTGAGGGTCTTCCCATCAGTGCTGAAATGCGTCCGAATTAACCAGCTAACCAAGGTTAAACCACATAGGTTCATATTTAAAGCCAGTAAATACGTTTACGAGTGACTTTTTAATGATGATCTTGGGCTCAATAAGCAGATTTTCGTGGTCAATGGTGTCTGAACAGGTCACAAGACTGCTTTACGCAAACGCAGAGCTGACCACTGGAGTCAGCGCAGCTTACGCTAGATAGCGTTACAGGTAGGTTAGCTACACAGCACCAGTCCAGCCTACTGGTAGCTCCTCCACAGCTGGCTACACTTTCCTCCGAGGCCTAAACAGGACAGGATATGAAGTTAGGCAGCTAGATATCTAGCTATACTGTTAAAGAGATAGATAACACGGAGTCTGGTCAGTGGACTGCACTCGCCGCTACGCTGCTGCTCGTCGTGAATCCGCCTGCTAGGTTAACTTAGCTAACGTCACTAACTCAGTGTAAACAAGCAGGCGGGCGACGGCAGCCTCCCACCGCTAATGTCCGAGTAATTCTGGAGCATATTTAGCCGATGCTGCTGTTGGATTAAGTGTCTTACCGAGAGCAGGAAGCTTCGCAATCGCGCAATGTCTGATAGTAGCTACAGTCTTTTTGGTAGCAGCGACAGACAGCAGGGTAAAGGCGAGACACACGTAGCCGCGCCCATTCACACAGCCCCGGCACGACAGCGCCCCCTGCAGCCTCACTCGAAATGGAATGGGTGACCCCACTCACCCCAAGTAGCCTCATACCTCATGGACACTATGTGTCCAAATGTTTGTGGACACCCCTACTTATGTTGCACAGACCTCTCTCCACCCCCCCCCCCTCCCCTAGCAGTGGAACTACTGTCCTCTCTCTGGACCGATGAGGGGTTGGGGAGCTGGGGATGGATGAGGAGGGGCCATCAAATCCTCACAGCAGTGCTCCTCCAAAATCTAGTAGAAAGGTCTACACAGACAGTGGGCACAACAAAAGAAAGCAGGATAGGCTCTTTTTTTTTAATAACCCTTGATTTTTGGAATGAACAATGCATGAGTAGGTGTCCCAATACTTTTGTCCATACGGTGTATCGTGGTAGACAAGGGATATTTAGATGCTTGAAAATCTGGAACACTGGAATTTGACAGTCCCCCGTACCCCATTTCAGTCAAGCCCATACCCTCTCGCTCAATCCACCCCCTCGGCCTTCATGGGAAGGGTCAGAGGGTCTGGAGTCCTTGAGGGCAAGGCAGGGATACCCTCTGGACAGGAGGCCAGTCCTTTGCATGGGCATATTACATTATAGATGTTATTTAAAAATATATACAATTTTCAGTGCATATTGTACCATAATAATAACAATATTACATTGTCATGAAATATATAATACATTGTAATATCATGCATAGCATATACATGTTTATATATATATATATATATATATATATATATATATATATATATATATATATATATATATTTATATATATATATGTCTGTAACTTGTAATTGTTTATTATTATTTATTATATTATTATAGATTGACATCAATATTTTTGGAGAAATTATTTATGAGCATTTCAGAATTACATTATAGATGTTATTTAAAAATATATACAATTTTCAGTGCATATTGTACCATAATAATAATAATATTACATTGTCATGAAATATATAATACATTGTAATATCATGCATATCATATACATGTTTATATATATATATATATGTCTGTAACTTGTAATTGTTTATTATTATTTATTATATTATTATAGATTGACATCAATATTTTTGGAGAAATTATTTATGAGCATTTCAGAATTACATTATAGATGTTATTTAAAAATATATACAATTTTTTGTGCATATTGTACCATAATAATAATAATATTACATTGTCATGAAATATATAATACATTGTAATATCATGCATATCATATACATGTTTATATATATATATATATGTGTGTGTGTGTGTCTGTAACTTGTAATTGTTTATTATTATTTATTATATTATTATAGATTGACATCATAATATTTTTGGAGAAATTATTTAATTTAATTTAATATGAAGAATTATTTAATTAATCTTATATAAATTATATACATTAATGCTCTGATGCTATATATAGTATCGTTATGGATATAAATGATTTATATATTATATATGATATTTATTTATTAGCAGACTTTGCAGTTCACATTAAGCCCCGCCCAAGTCTCTCCTCAGTCAAATCACATCGCTCCACCGCTGTTCGGCCCCGCCCCCTCGGTAGCCGAGCCTCGTTCTGGAGTGAATCCAGGATTATAAAGCCTTTGTCCGGCCAGACTCGCTACAGCGGAGCCACGCCGTTACTTCTGACCAGAGCCTCGACTGCTGCCCCTCAGCTTTCATCATGAGAGAGATTGTTCACATCCAGGCCGGCCAGTGCGGCAACCAGATTGGTGCCAAGGTAAGAGAAGCCCTGCTTTTGTCCATGAAATAAAATAATAAGAATAAAAAAAAAAATGAATGACACACGGGCTGTATGTAACTCCGAGGGGCTTTGAGATGACAATGAAGCCCCCCATATCAGAGGAGTGGCCGGCTGGCCTACTACTCTCAATTATTGAGCCCAATAACCATCATATGATTTTTATTATTTATTTATTTTTTAGATTAACATGTTACCTGTTGTATTACATTAATTACAGCAAACGTATTTAAATGCATTTTAAATGTGCATGTATATGCATAAATAAAAAAATTTGAATATATGTAAATATAGCTATACAATGCCTGTTAGATGCAGATCAACATGTAGCTAGCTAGGTCAGATTGAACTTTTTTCTTTTCTTTTTTTTTTATTTATATTTTAAACATTGATGGTCTATAGGCAACCCTGTCTAAAATATTATACCTGATATATATATGTAATAAATAATTATGCTAATTAATTTCGCATTTGATTTGTAAGAATATTAATGTGGTACATATATATATATATATTTTTGCAGCTTATTTATATATATAAATATATATCATATATAAAATAAGACGATTATTTCATTGCTCGTGTTTTTCCCCCTGTCCTTTTCTTTCTCCATCTTTCTCCTGCTGTCTGCTGCCGGCTAACGGGCGTGGCGCAAGCTCCCATCGCTGCCCACTGTTTAAGCTAAGCTAACGGTCTCTCGTTGGAATTTTCCGTTCCACCTTAAAAGCCGCAGCGGTTCCAGTGCTGAAACGCGCCAGAACACAGCGGCTTGAATGGAGCTGCTGCAGAATTTAAGGTGGAACGGGAAATTCGGACAAAATCGACCGAGAAGCCGCGCTGGGCGGTGAAGCTAAGCTAAAAGCTTGGTTAAACCGCTGTCAGCACATTTTCTGCTCTGAATAAACCCTCGTTTTCACCCGCAGTCCATGCCTGGTCAAGTTTGTCCCAGCTTGAGTCCAATTTCTTTGGTATTTTTGTGTAAATATCGATGAATTTGGTGCAGCTCGGATGAATGAGACTGGGAAGGGTGGGGCGAGAGGAGACCACTGACAAAGAAAACTGTCTCTCAGGGAGGAGAAGTCAAACAATGGTCCTCCATAGAGGATCAGTTTGAGATAATAAACGTCTCAGTTCATTTTTATGACAAATATTGATCATTTTTTACCTTTTTTCCATCATTAAAATGTAGTCTATGTCAAATCACAGCCTATGATAAGAGGATCTACTTTCTAATCTGCTATTGACCCCCTTATAGTTTCACTAAAACACAAATGGCAGCAATGGCCAGCTTCATTAGTGCTGGAGCTTCTAAGAAAACGGACGGCGATTTTGCAAAAGGGCTCATGAGAAACCCAGAGAGTCTATTGATCCGTCCTATTATTAAGATAATGGGCGTACGTTGACTGAACGGGCATTGTATTGAGCCCAGTTTGGGTGGGGAGGGGCGGACGCTCCAGCAGATGGAAGATGTGGGATGGTAATGGGTCTCCCAGCTGCTTCTTCTGCTGGCCTGTGTCTCGAACCAGATTTAGTCTGAAAGGCGAAGGAGAGACGCGGTTTATTCCTGCCTGCATAGCAATGCGGTCTCGCCCAGCCGTAGCGGTCAGTAGGCCGCCGCGATGCATCGCTTGTGGATCGGCATCGCGATATCGGCATTGGCGATACCACTGATATCTCGATATCGATCTAATCGCAGAATCGGACGAGCGTTTCGACTGGCTTTCGTTAATATTTGATATTTTTTGTATTTTTTATGAATATTTTTGTTCATATTTTCCAGTTTGTTAAAACAATCAACATCATAAATGCACAATATCTCAATCAAACATGCCTTATAGTTCCAGCCCTGAGCTAATACAGTATGTTGGCCCCAAGCCACCATGCCACCATGCTAACGTGATGACCCAGCAATACTATACACCCTGCTGGAGTGCCTTCTTTACAAATAGGGTTCTAAAAAGGGTTCTTTGAGTCAGTGTAACAATAGTACTACGAAAGAAGAACCTTATAACCCCATGGAGTCGCCATGGTTCTGTAGTGAATCATTGCCTTTGAAAAGAACGCCCTTGAAGAACTCCTTTTAATACACGATTGGGACAAAAGTATTGGGACACCTACACATTACACCCCGTTCTAAACCCATAGGCATTAATATGGAGCTGGTCCCCCTTTGCTTTAAGCTCTAACAGCAGCAGCAGGTCAGTTGGAGGCTTTTCTGCACTGTCCTACGAGCTCGGCACTCGACCCCGACCCTGACCCCGCTCTGTAACTTTACGTGGTCGGACCCTCGGTCGGACACTAATGTGGGGGAAGGCAGGCTGCATGGCTAGGGACTGAACAAAACACCTCAATGAGTTCAATGATTAAGGGGTGTGTCCCAATACTTTTGTCCATATAGCGTGTTTTGTCACGCCTGATTGCAGTACGATACATTCTTATTACGCCGTCGCCCCCCCCCCCCTACTGGATGAGTTGTGAAATGCAGTAACAAACACGCTTATTAACTAATAGTTCATAATGAATATTAATAATAATAAACTAAACTAATAATAGTATGTTAATGTAAAGCTCAGGCCAGCCTTACATATGTTCCAACAACCCCGTCACATTATGGTGGGGTTATTTTTCGTATATCCTGCTCCACCAATGATTTCGTGGCGGGTTCAAAGACCACCGCCTGTTTGTTTTTTTGTTACTGTGCCTTTAAGAATGCCACTGAATGCCACTGAGCTCTGGTCTGATTAGCTGCCCCGAACTAAGCCTCATTCTCAAGCATTCGGCAGATAGGGACACGCCTTTTGGCACCGGCAAAAATGGGCGGGGCTAAACTGCTGTAGGCTGAATAGGCAAGATGTATGGAAAGTAAGCTGTTCTTACAGCGGAGGTTCTCTGTAGACGGACCCTGTGGACTGGGGAGTGGCGCTGTTGTTTTTCCTATTTGCGGACTCGGCGACTGGCATGTGGGGCGACAAGCCAGAGCTCCCGCTTGCCCCTATCAGCTTTAATTGCCGGGTCCTGATGACAGTAAGGGTTTTGCCTGCGTGGTCTGATGGACGTAATGGGAGTTGACCATGCCACTCAGCACTTGGCTGCTTGTTTGTCCTCATTCTTTCAAAGCAATTACTCCCCTATACCTTGAGATCCTCATTTCGTCCGAGTCCCTCTCTTTCCTGGCTCCCGCTGCCGTTCAGATTGAGGTCATTTCGGCAGCCGGGCGGATTGCTGATACCTCCATATGCTGCTTTTTTCCCGGAGTAAATCCATGCTACTTACATGGACGAGATATTGGTAATCTCCGAAGGCTGGACACATGCAAATATGGCAGCAAAAGGTTCACAGCACAGGGGACGATGTATGTTTTTGGAATGCTAATAAAAAAAAAGGGGTGGTGGATAAAACCTGGGGGCACACAAATACAGCCATTTTATTTACTACCCAGAACCACTACTGAACCTACCGCCACCACCAACATGAGTTTCACATGTGGGCCAAAAATTAGTGGTCAAAAAATCAACATATTTATAAAATGAAAATATTACGGAGAGTTTTGTAAAATAATAACAGAGTCTGGGCTTTTCTCCGGGCTTTTGAAGCTTTCAGATCTGCTCTAACTGCTTCGCTAGCATTTTTATAATGAATATTTTTGGAGGATTAAAAACAATAGGATTTAACCTTTAACCTTTTCACAAGTGCGGGCCCACCCGCCCAGCGAAAGTGTCGCAGCGGTCAGCTTTAATTCTGCTGTTTCGTCGAATCTGTCCGCTAATCAGTCTTTCCACAACATACAGCGCATCCAAAAAATGCAGGACTTTTCAGTCAGGAAAGGTCATAGCACTCTGAGTGGACCTTTACAGGTGGCCTGAGCTCACTTGCGAAAGGGTCAGCTGTTATTGAAGGCAGATCATGTGCATAATTATAGTCAATAACTGACATTTCTTTTATCTATATAAGCTATTAACTGTCAGCACAGTTCTCTCAGAAATTCCATATTGGCGCAGCCCTGGTTGCAGCACTGTCAGACATACGCAGACCGGGGCAGACAGACCGGTCAGGTCAGGTCGATAAATAAAATCCAGGCTTGGGGTCATTGGTATCGGGAACTGGAGGGACGACATGGCGTCCCTTTGTTCCCTCTGTTTTTATTTTTACTGCGGGTGAATGACTGAGAGTTGCTGTGTTAAAAATACTAATATTAATAATAATAATAATAATAATAATAAGTGCTTTTATTGTGGTCTTATCTGTGTTCTAGTTCTGGGAGGTGATCAGCGATGAGCACGGCATCGACCCAACAGGCACCTACCACGGGGACAGCGACCTACAGCTGGACAGAATCAGCGTCTACTACAATGAGGCTACAGGTACTGATAGAGACCCTTTAATTAAATAATTAAATTAAATAATTAAATAAAATATTTTAAATATTTATTGTTATTTTTATTCATTAAAATAAATAGAAATAACTGCATAAATAAGAACTTTTTGAAGGTTTTAGGTTCTAGATATTATTTGAGTATTTTTTTAAAGCAACTCAAAATATGAAATTAAAATATTTTTTTGCTATATTTATTTATTTATGGTTATTTATTTATTTAATTGCTGTGGGCAATAAATAAATTCTGGATATGATACAAAATAAAAGTCACATATGCAAAGTGTTATTTCTTTATTTTTATTTTAATCATTTGTCAGAATATCAAATACACACCTGCAGATAAAAAAAGAAATAATTCTCTCAGTTATTTTAATGGTTCAGGGTTTAAAGGTCCTCAGTTTTGTTGCTGTTAGCACGCTCATGTTAGCATGCTAACGAGAGCTCAGGACTGCACAGCTAAACAGTGTAGAGCTGCTGTGATTAGCATTCTGGCTAACCATGAACAGCTGCCATGAACAGTAAAGACCGGCAAAGCCAGGCCTGATGGCTCCCAGTCCAGGCCCGCTCGTGCCCATTACACACGTGGTTTAGATTTCTCCATGAAAGACCCCTTTAGTGCGAACCCTACCTTACCTTCTCCGTCCGCTAATATAACTGAATGGCCATTCTGGACCATTTCAGCTCCCAAAATAACCCGAAAATGACCACCGGCATGTTCAGTTAGTTACAGAGGACGGATTCTGCTCCTCAGCTTAATAAGACACCTCTTCTAGGCGGTCAGAGGGCATCATGGGACATCGTGAGAATTTCTCTGGAATGTGGGCTGTTTCTCTTGTATATTGAGCTAGTGTTCTCTCTCTCGCCCTCTCTCTCTCTCTCTCTCTCTCTCTCTCTCTCTGTTTCTAATGGAGGAGGTAAATACGTGCCCAGAGCTATTCTAGTGGACCTGGAGCCCGGCACCATGGACTCTGTCCGGTCTGGACCCTTCGGACAGATCTTCAGACCCGACAACTTTGTGTTTGGTGAGTTGCTTGGGGAAGGGGGCGCTAGAGATCCTTCAGTTCATTAAGTTGTTCTCGTTACTTGTTTACTCATATGAACCAATTAAAATGGTTTTAGGCAAAGTGTAGGTTTTAAATATATGACATATATATATATATATATTATATGGAGTTATATATACTTTATATAGAATTTTATATAGTGTTCTATATATATATATATATATATATATACGAATAGATGGAATGTTATATCGTTTATATATACATTACAATATATGGAATTTTATATAATGTTCTATATATTAGAATATATAAAAATGTATATAATTTATACATACATGACAATATATGGAATTTTATATAATGTTTTATATATATTTTCATATATATAATATATTAATATAATAATATATTTTAATAAATAGAATAAAAATCCAACTTTTATTTAAAATATATGTGACAACTCAAAATAGGCCATTTTGGGGGGACATATATTTCAGACATATCAACTGATACATGAATATATTGCGCATATTTAACAGTGTATTATTAAAAATCGGTGCTGTCACGTAACCTTTTAATGGAAATCAATATAAAAGATTTTGTTTCACTTCATTCCAAGTTTAGAGCATTTCTACTGGTCCATTCTGTATGGATTTGTCATACGATGTGAAGAACATCTGTCATTATTTAATATTTTTTTTATATATAAATGATGAAATAACTCTCTAAGCTTAATGTGTAGATAAGTAAATGCGTTAGAATAGACTGCAGACTCCAGTCACTTTATAGTGTCAGTCTAACCGAGCGAATGTTTCCGAAAATAGTTTGAGGTGATTTGAATAGAGGTTTGAACGTTGAGCTCATGCATATTCAGAAACCGCAGCACTGCATCTCATAAGAGCGTCTCTGCTGATCTGTAGCTCTGGCAGTAAAAGCACCACCCTTACACTGTGAACGCTGCTGGCAGTTGCCTGTCACTCACTGCATGCTGTTTCTCTTGTAAACAGATTAAGCCTCGAACCAGAGAAGTCCTAAAACATTTTCACTTGATGAGTGACATCATCAAAAATAGATGATAGGTTGTTGTATGAATATTAGAACGTAATTTAAGTTGTTTTCAGACATATTTAAAGTCATATTTTAAGGCATTCTAGTGAAATCGTTTTATTCCACTGGTAGATAAGTTTGATTTTTTTCAAGAAATAATGCAGGTAATTTAGCTTCTTTTGAGAACTAATGCAGATCATTTAGCTTAGACATAATGCAGATAATTTTGCCTAATTTGAGAAAAATGCAGATAATGTTGCATATTTAAGAAATAATTCAGATAATGTTCCTTATTTAGTTGAATAATGCAAATAATGTATCTTCTTTTGAGAACTAATGCAGATCATTTAGCTTAATTTCAGGAATAAATTAGATAATTCTGCCCAATTTGAGAAATAATGCAGATAATTTTGCCCAATTTGAGAAATAATGCAGATAATTTTGCCCAATTTGAGAAATAATGCAGATAAGTTTGCTGGTTTTGAGAAATAATGCAGATAATTTCACAAATTTCAAGTCATAATTTAGATCATGTAGTTTATTTCGAGGAATAATGTAGATAATATTGCTTATTTTGATTTAAAAAAATGCTTATTTTAACAATATTGCATATAATTTTGCTCTTTTTGAGAAATAATGCAGGTAATTTAGCATATTTCAAGAAATAATTTAAATAATGTTACTTATTTAGTTATGTAGTTTATTTTGAGGAATAATGTAGATAATTATGCTTATTTTGATAAAACAAATGCTTATTTCAACAAATAATTGAAATAATTTTGCTTATTTCAAAACATAATGCTGGTAGTTTTATATTTCAAGATATAATGAAGATAAATGTGCCTAATTCGTTGAATAATTCAATTCAATAACAAAATTTTTTGCTTATTTTGAGAAATAATGTAGATAATTTAGCGTACCTCAAGAAATAATGCAGGTAATTTATAATCTTTTTCATTTATTTATTTTTTAATGGTAACATGTAGTCCATTATGTTGACTGGATTAACAGTGACCGTCTGAGGGACTGTACTGTTACTCTAATGGTGAAAGTTCCTGCAAGGTGTGCCAGGCAGCAACTCCGATCCTCAAGAGCAGTCCTTGGTATCCAGTAAACGTGTGATCTCATTACGTCATATCTTCTTCACATTTGACCACAGGTCAGAGTGGTGCTGGTAACAACTGGGCTAAAGGTCACTACACAGAAGGAGCCGAGCTGGTGGACTCAGTCCTGGACGTGGTGCGCAAGGAGTCCGAAAGCTGCGACTGCCTGCAGGGCTTCCAGCTCACACACTCCCTGGGTGGAGGTACCGGCTCCGGCATGGGCACCCTGCTGATCAGCAAGATCCGCGAAGAGTACCCCGACCGCATCATGAACACCTTCAGCGTGGTGCCTTCCCCCAAAGTGTCCGACACCGTGGTCGAGCCCTACAACGCCACCCTGTCCGTCCACCAGCTGGTGGAGAACACAGACGAAACCTACTGCATCGACAACGAAGCCCTGTACGACATCTGCTTCCGCACGCTCAAGCTGACCACGCCCACCTACGGCGACCTCAACCACCTCGTTTCCGCCACCATGAGCGGCGTCACCACCTGCCTTCGCTTCCCCGGTCAGCTGAACGCCGACCTGCGCAAACTGGCCGTCAACATGGTGCCCTTCCCCCGTCTCCACTTCTTCATGCCCGGCTTCGCCCCTCTGACCAGCCGAGGAAGCCAGCAGTACCGCGCCCTGACCGTTCCCGAGCTCACCCAGCAAGTCTTCGACGCCAAGAACATGATGGCCGCCTGCGACCCGCGCCACGGCCGCTACCTCACGGTGGCCGCCGTCTTCCGCGGCCGCATGTCCATGAAGGAGGTGGACGAGCAGATGCTCAACGTCCAGAACAAGAACAGCAGCTACTTCGTGGAATGGATCCCCAACAACGTCAAGACCGCAGTCTGCGACATCCCACCCCGCGGCCTCAAGATGGCGGTCACCTTCATCGGCAACAGCACGGCCATCCAGGAGCTGTTCAAGCGCATCTCCGAGCAGTTCACCGCCATGTTCAGGCGCAAGGCCTTCCTCCACTGGTACACCGGCGAGGGCATGGACGAGATGGAGTTCACCGAGGCCGAGAGCAACATGAACGACCTGGTGTCTGAGTACCAGCAGTACCAGGACGCCACGGCCGAGGAGGAGGGCGAGTTCGAGGAGGAGGCGGAGGAGGACGCCTAAAGAGAAGAAGAAGAAGGAGGAGGAGGAGGAGGAGGAGGGCAAGGGGAATTGGGTTTGGAAGGTGTAGTGCAGGGGTGTCGATCAGGTTAGGGGAAGGTTCTTATCCTACCAGCGACCAAAATTATCTAGAACCGTACACTGCAAATGTTTACAAAGCACTATTGATGGCGATATCGATCTTTACCACAACAGAACATCAGCTACAAAAAATGAAACTACCTCCACCATGCTTTTCACCATGCTAACCGTTACACAGCTGTTGGCGCTAGCAGTATGATTCTGATTGGGTTTCATACGGTAGTATCCCATCTCCCTGCTAACCCAAGTCCTGAATGACCACAGCCCTGCAGAGATCCGCCCCCTAATTATTATAACACCACTCGCTAATTAGAGCTGATTCCGAGGTTTGTCGAATAAGGCACCCAGGCACCCACCTCTCTGCAGCGCTGTGGCCCTCTGGGACTGCGGTCTGACACCCCTGGAGTAGTGGTAATTTAAGGAATGGAGGGAAATGTAGCAAAGCACATACGGAACCCCACCGTAAGTGTCTCAGACGAAGTAGAAGTTAGCACTAGACAAACGGGGCCAAAAAACAACCAGAGGAATCCTGAGCGAATGTTCTTCAACACAGAATGGAAAATAGAAATATCAAATGAAAGGACTCGACACTCGTAGGGATAGATTTTTTTTATTTAACCTTCATTTCTCTACTTTACCGACGTCCTCACTTTCCCCCTGAGGCCTAGTTTCTCGTACACGGATGAAGCCTAGTACTAGAGCGGTGCTACTTATTTCAGGACAGAAAATAAGTTCTTTAAATTTCAAGAAATTCAGGAAATGTAAAAAAATTATGCAGAAATTTTGCTTATTTTAAGCAATAATGCAGAAAATCTTGTTTATTTAAAAAAATAATGCAAAAAATTGCTTATTTTAAGAAATAATGCGGATAATTTTGCTTATTTTAAGAAATAATGCAGATAATTTTGTTTATTTTAAAAAATAATGCACATTTTCTTGCTTATTTTAAGAAATAATGCAGATAATTTTGCTTATTTCAAGAAATAATTAAGATAATTTTGCTTATTTCAAGAAAATGCAGGTAATTCTGCTTTTTTTCCAAAAACAATGCAGATATTTTTTGCTTTTTTTCAAGCAAAATGCAGATAGTTTTTCCAGAACCAGTAAAAATAATTTGAATAATCTTTAAAATCGTAAAAATTCTTCCAGCCACCTCTTTGTTTGTGCAGCGATCAGCGGAAAAAAACTGCCTGACATTGTAAATCCTTCCAAAACTCAGCTTGATCCGTGTCCTGGAAACCAGACAGATAGTTTTGGCCAGTTGGAATCGCTGCCCCAGAGGCAGAGAGCTGTCTAGATGCCATCAGAGTGAACAGATGATGTCCATCACTGAGAACTGGAGGGAAGGGTCCCTGTAGAGGACGGTCAAAGCCATTTACTCAGCTGTTGTTGTTGTTGTTGTTGTTTTCTTAATTCCCTTTTGTTTACACTTTTCGCTTGTTTGACTTTATAGACAGTCGTAGCAATGTGAGGCGTCGACCCAATAGAGCAGACACAAGTCAGAATGATTGTACAAGTGAGTATTCCTCCTGACCGGAGCATTGCACTACAACGGGCCGACTCTGCAGAAAGGCGCCATCTCAGCCCGTCCTCCTTCACCGGGAGGGTCACAGTATTACGTCAAGCGGTTTACAAGGCACTGAAGGCTTTTGGGGAGAGGTTGAGGGAAATAGACGATGACGGAGATGAAGGAGTGTTCAGTCTTCCGACCCGGACGCCGACCAACGTCTGTAGGAGGAAGGCCTAGGCGGTATTAGTGGAACTGGAATGTGTAATAGATCCTGTGTGGGGAACAAACTGGAGCTATGAAGAGACTGGGATTAGAAGGTGGAGAAGAATGTCGCTGGAAATTTGAAGCGTGGAACCCACGGAAAAACTTGGAACTTGCGTCCTGTATCTGAGCCCAAAAAGCTTTTTTAAAAGTTTGTGTTTTTTTGTTTTTTTTTACATGTTTGTGTTTCTTCATTAAGTGTTAGGAATGTCCTTACATTTTATACTACCATTTCCTATTGGGGGAAAAAAATCCTGAGCCTCTGGACAAAAAAAAATCAATAAAACGAAACTGAAACTGATATTTGTGTGAGTTCGATTCATTTTAGAAATCTGTGTCCATGTAGAATGGCCAGAATTATAGTACACTATTAGTGTACTAGCAGAAATTAGCATTATTGAAGAGCAGGTCCACTTGGCCTTCTTCCACTTGGCCATCAGAGGATTACTGAAGATTTTAGGTCGTAATCAGTACTGTCATTGTATTAAAACCAGTCATATTTAATGTATCTGTTGTATCCAGGTACTTGCAGCTAAGCAAGCTCTCCAACTGGTTAGGCCTTCAGGATCTGCTCGATCACTGGACACCTACTGTTCAGGTATCTCAGCTGGACTAGACCTTGCCTGACCACCTACGGTTAGCTATTTGAGAAAATTATATATATATATATATATATATATATATATATATATATATATATATATATGACATTTTTTGTTTGTTTTAAGTGTAATGTACAAATAAAGTATAAATTTTTATACAGTTATATTTAATATATAAGCACATATGTGTATAAATGTGACATGATTTTTTTGTTTTATATATATATAAAGAGAAAGAGACATTTATTTAGTATGTATAATGTTATATGTTTGATTAGCTTATACTAGTCAATAAATAATACGAAAAAAAATATATATATGTGACATTCATAATTTGTTGATGTTCTAAGTGTAACATATACAAATATATATATACAGTTATTATCTATATATGTATATACATACAGGCAAATGTGATTTTTGTTTATATATATATATATATATATATATATATATATATATATAGAGAGAGAGAGAGAGATTTATTTAGCATGTATAATGTTAAGGTAATAAAGATAAAGGTAATGTTAATTATATGTTTGATTAGATTTTTAATTAATTAAATAAGTATAACGTATACAAATATTATATATATATTTATATATACATATATGTACAGTTATATTTAATATATACGCGTATTATTCATGTATATATATATATACACACAGACAAACGTGCTTAGATGTTTAGCATGTATAATGTTATATAAAGGTAATGTTAATTATATGTTTGATTAGATTTTTAATTAATTAAATAAGTATAACGTATACAAATTATATATATATTTATATATACATATATGTACAGTTATATTTAATATATACGCTTATTATTTATGTATATACACACACAGACAAACGTGCTTTTTATTGTTATATATATTTATATATATATATAGAGAGAGAGATATTTAGCATGTATAATGTTATATAAAGGTAATGTTAATTATATGTTTGATCAGATTATTAATTAATTAAATAAGTATAACGTATACAAATATTATATATATATATTTATATATACATATATGTAGTTATATTTAATATATACGCTTATTATTTATGTATATATATACACAGTGCTTTTTATTGTTATATATATTTATATATATAGAGAGAGAATCACGTTAATTATATTTGTTTGATTATGTTATTAATTAATACGTAAAAAATGAGATAAGCTGGACACGCCCCTTTTAGGGGGAAGGAGAACGCGCGGGGAAATTTTAACAAAGAAAACGTGGTTTGTTCACCGTCCAATCAAAAGCCGGCATCCGGTCAGTGACGTGAAGCCCGACCAATCACGTTCTAGGATTTGTTCGGGGCGGCTACCAGCGCGACCAATGAGCAGCGGCGGCGGTTGCTCTGCAGGCGGCTCTGCTGTTGAGGAGGGTTGTTGTCGCTGCTGAGCGGTAAAGTCTGGCTTTATTCATCGGGTCCGGGGCGGCTGCGGGTTTGGGGGGTGGTGCAGACGGACGGGTGTGCGGGTGTGCGGGTGTTCGGCTGGGGTCCATGCAGCGCTAATGTCGCTAGCTGGTGCTCTGGCTGGCTTTAGCGGGTAGCTAACTAGCTAGCTAGCATAAGCTAAGCGGCTAAAGAGGGAAGCTGCCGAAGCAAAGCTGCTGGATCCTGAGTTCTGAAGATTATCGGCGGCAGATCGCTGAATTCAGCCGGTATTATGAGCGGAGTTCGGTTTAAGCTGGTTGTTATTTGGTATTTCCTCTTATCTGGGTTCCAGATCCCCAACATGAACGCACAACACCCAGTTTCAGCGCGCGCAGGCAGTCGTGTAGACGCCAGCGACACCTAGCTGGCCCCCAACGTCTGTAGATGTTTCTCTCTGGTTGTAGGTTGAACGTAGATTACCAAAAATCCAACGTCTTCCTGACGCCCCAAGCCCACGTCGTATTGACCTGAATCATCAAATCATTTATTGGTGAGGGGTGGTGACCAAAACCAAACGTCTGCTGAACTTCACAGTGTTAATGTCTAATGTTTAAACGTTGTTAGATGTTCATATGTTGTTGGTTTGCTTGCAATGTTGGGTTATCAACTGAAATTCAACGTCTGGCCAATGTTCGAGTCGTGTCCAGGCGTTTCTTTTGATATCAGATACCTAGCTGGCCACCAACGTCTGTAGATGTTGTTTTCTGGTTGAAGGTTGAACGTAGATTACCAAAAATCCAACGTCTTCCAGACGCCCCAAGCCCACGTCGTATTGACCTGAATCACCAAATCATTTATTGGTGAGGTGTGGTGACCAAAACCAAACGTCTGCTGAACTTCACAGTGTTAATGTCTAAACAATGTAGAATTCAAACGTTGTTAGATGTTCATATGTTGTTGGTTTGCTTGCAATGTTGGGTTATCAACTGAAATTCAATAGAGTCATTTAAGTTTTAAGCAACCAAAATTCATGTTGGAGCTTGATGTCAAAACCACAGTTTAACGTCTGTAAAATGTTTGTTTATCAACTCAAATTCAACGTCTGTCCAATGTCCGAGTCATGTCCAGGCTTCTCTAGAATAGACAATTCTCTAACGTCAGTAGACATTATCTGGTGAAGGTTGAACATAGATAACCAAAAATCCAACATCTTCCAAACGTCACATGTCCACGTTGTATTGACGTGAAATGCCAAACATTTATTTGTGAAGTGTGGCTACCAAAATCAAACGTCTGCTAAACTTCAGTGTTAATGTCTAAACATTATGGAATTCAAACGTTATTAGATGTTTATATGTTGTTGGTTTTAAGTCATTTAAGTTTTAAGCAACCGAAATTCAACGTCTGTCTTACGTCGGAGCTTGATGTCAACCCACTGTTGGTGTTTGAAGGATGTGTGTGTGTGTAAACACAATTTATCGTCTGTACAATGTTGTGTTTTCAACGAAAATTCAACATCGGTCCGATGTTTGAGTCGTGTACAGACATTTGATTAAAAGTCAGACACCTAGCTGGCCACTAGCATTGTTGTTCTTTGCTTAAATGTAAGTTGTGACAATCAGGTGGCCAAAATTTAACGTCTAACAAATGTCACATGCCAACATCTTCACATAAAATACCAACATTTGCTTAGACGTTGTTGTTTGGTTAAATGTAGGTTGTGACGTTCGTTGACCAAAGTTCAACGGCATAATTTCAGCTTCCACACAACGTGAAGTTCTAATGGTGTTAGATGTTATGTTGGTTTCAGTCATGGTGTTCAAAAACAATATTCAACATCTGTCTAACGTTGGAGCTTGATAGCAATAATATGTGAGTTTGAGTTTGATTTTCAACCATAGATCAACATCTGTGCTATTCTGGGGTTTTAACACCAACCCGATTTTAGTTTATAGCTAAAACAAACAAAAAAAATCAACGTCACTCCAACGTTTATCTGACGTCAAATAGACCATGAAGTGCCTTCAAAAGCTTCGACCACTTTCCATTGATGAGCTCTGGCTTTTCACCTCAACCACTGCAGGAACAGGCCAGCATGGACGCGACCCAGCAGATAGATGACTCCTTCTGTGTCGAGGAGGACGAGACCGATGACACGGATGACCGAAAGGAACAAGGACAGAACGAAAGGAAACCACGGGCTGCTCTGAAGGTGTTCAAAAACAGCTACATCCCAGAAACAGGTAACCGACACAGACAGGACACCATCACCATAAGTAGGTTCTCCTCGTTCTACCAAAACAGCTCTGACCATTCGAGACATGGACTCGAGACAAGTACTGACCACTGCATACCGGGAACACCCCACAAGACCTGCCTGATGTATAGTTAGATGGTAGCTGAACCATCGGTCCTCGTAGTTGTTGATGTCTTGGACGTGGGAGAAATGGTCAAGCACGAAGACCCTAGCTACTAACGAGAGGACGAAGGCTGGACATCTCGTCTGGACAGAAGCACTACTGTGGGCGTTGTGGAAATGTTAGTATGGCACAACACGTAGTGCAGCGCCCCCTGCTGGGTATGGGGATGCGGAATCTCAGAATGAGAATCTCTGAGTGCCCATGCTAACGCCTGTCTACCGTCAAAAGTGCCTACAGTGGGCATGGAGGTGTAAGACCTGGACCTTAGAGTCATGGAAGAAGGTGGCGTGGTCAGATGAGTCCTGCTGGAACAGCAAATGATGGCTCTACCTCCCAACTTGCAGAACTGGTGCCAGATCCCACAGGACACTTTTTGTGTTTTCTTTGGTCCTAATGTTTTGGCTCATTTCTATATTATGTAACATGATATTCTCTCACATCCGCAGAAGTGCCCCTCTACCTGGGAGAGAACGTTTTGGGTCGGGACCCCGCCTCTTGCTCCACCCCGTTGCTAGGCCGCTCCATATCCAGCCGGCATGCCATCATCTCCGTCTCCGTGTACCGTCGCCAGGGTGAGGAGGATGCCGTGGAAGCGCTGCTGTGGGACCTGGGCAGTTTGAACGGCACCAGGAAGGGTCGTGTTAAACTGACCCCGCACGTGCGGTACGCTCTGACCGAGGGGGACAGCGTGGTGCTTGCTGACCTGCCCTGTCAGTACATCGGCCTGAAAGCCGTAGAGAAAACCACGGACGCGGCCTCAGGGGCGGAGGAAACGAAGGGTCTGGTACCTGCCAGCAATGCTTCAGAAAAAGGGTCCGGCAAGAATGTTGAGAACGGAGGAAGGAGGAGTGCGTTCCCACCTGTGCCGATATGGGGGGATAAGGAGAAGACTCTCCAGTCACCTCAGACGACCCCCAGACAGCCTGAGAGGACACTGGTGCCCGAGTCCGATTCCGACTCTGAAGGAGAGAGGGATGGACGCAGACCGAGGCAGAGGAGATTTTTGGGTAGGTGGACTGACTGTATCTACTGTACATAATTCAGTATCAACTGTTAATTATTTATTATCTACCATAAACTATTCAGTATTTGCTAAAGATTATTCAATATCTAATGTAATCTGCTATGAATGATTCAGTACCTACTATATTATTCAGTAAATACTGTAAATTATTCAGAATCTAACCTAAATTGTTCAGTAATTACGATTAATTATTCAGTACCCACTATGTACTGTTCAGTATCTACTATATAATGTTCTGTAAATATTTAATTATTCAGTATCTATCAAACTATATCTGTTATAATTTATTTAGTATCCATCATGAATTATTCAGTATCTATTATTAATTGTTCAGTAATTACAATTAATTATTCAGTATCCACTATAAACTGTTCAGTATCTACTATATAATGTTCCTTAAATATTTAATTATTCAGTATCTATCAAACTATTTAGTACTTTCTATAGATTATTATAGATTCTATGTACTGCAATCTTATATCTACTGTAATCTGTTATAAATTTAGTATCCATCATGAATTATTCAGTATCTGTTATGAATTGTTCAGTAATTACAATTAATTATTCAGTATCCACTATGAACTGTTCAGTATCTATTATATAATGTTCAGTAAATACTATAAATTATTCAGAATCTATCATAAATTATTCAGTACCCACTATGAACTGTTCAGTATCTATTATATTATTCGGTAAATACTATGAATTATTCAGTATCTATCAAACGATTCAGTATTTTCTGTAGATTATTCAGTATGTACTGTAATCTGTTCTAAATGATTCAGTATCCATCATAATTTATTCAGTAATTGCAATACATAATTCAGTATGTACTTTATATTATTCAGTGACTTTTTCGGTATATATTGTAATACTATCCACAAAGTGCTATAAATTGTTCAGTATCTATTATGATCTATGAATTATTCTGTATATATTATAAATTATTCAGTCACTAATATGAATTATGCAGTAATTATGATCAGTAACTACTGTGAATTGTTCAGTAAATATTAAGTAATTCAGCATCAACTGTTAATTAATTATTACTACTAATTATTACTACTAAGAATTATTTAAAGTTGAGGATTTGACATGCACCCACATTCAGGCCTCTAGAGGGTTATTGATACTTGCCCTTAGGGGTCATGGAGTCACGTCTTTCCCGCCCATCAGCACACGCCTAGTAAACCTGGCTGTTTGCAGAGGGTGCCTAAAAATGACCCTCCAGGAGTGTAGCTATGTAGCACTGAATGTTGTCATAGTTTCTCAATAATTTCAACTTCCCAGAAAATGAACAAATGTACCCTGAAAAATTCGTTTTTAATATTTGTAATAACTCTCAATACCCTTCAGATGATCTGTTCATTGTAAGATTTAACACCAGTCCTGCTGAAGCTGTCGAATGTGGTGCCCCTTGTGGACAGTGAGTGTAATGTATAATGTAGTACAGTTCCTGAATCTGTAAACACACATACTGTACATTCACACCATCTCTCTCTCTCTCTCTCTCTCTCTCTCTCTCTCTCTCTCTCTCTCTCTCTCTCTCTCTCTCTCTCTCTCTCTCTCCAAATTTAGCCTCCAATTCAACTGCCTCTGACCTGTCGAGCCCCACTTGTTCGACATTCCTGACGCCATCAAACGTCATTCCAGAGAGGTAGTGTCCTGCCTAACTGTTGCAAAGACTTTAGCGTTTGTTTTTTTTAGTTTTTCTACTACAGTCAGTTAGCAAAACCATGTTTGGTGTCTTCCGCTTGTTTATTTGGTTTAGCACTGAAGCTAGAAGGCTAATCCAGCTAACACGTGATGGAATACTCAAACTGTATCTGTAAAAAACGCTGCATATGTTGATGCAATGTTGCTTTAGTACAGTGATGCTAATTGGTGATGTATTCACTTCTAGTACTTCTTAGCTTCATTAGCCTCGTAGCTCCAGCATCTAAGCTAGAGAAGCTTCAGGCATCTTTTGACTGATTATACACCTTTGGGATGAGTTGGTGTGATAAAGCTCTGGAGGGCGCCATCACCCCAACCCATCCCAGATATGTTCAATGGAGCTGCATCACCCCAACTCATCCCAAAGATGTTCAGTAGAGCTTCAACACCCCAACTCATGCCAAAAGAGCTTACCAGAGCGTCAACACCCCAACTCATCCCAAAAGAGCTCACCAGAGCTTCAACACCCCAACTCATCCCAAAAGAGCTCACCAGAGCTTCAACACCCCAACTCATCCCAAAGACATTCAGTGGAGCGTCCCAGATATGTTCAGTGGAGCTTCATTAATTAATCCAACCAATCACAGAAAAGCTTACTAGAGTTTCATTACTCCAACTCATCCCAAAAGAGCTCACTAGAGCTTCAACACCCCAACCCATCACAGAAGAGCGTACTAGAGCTTCATTCCTCCAACTCATCCCAAAAGAGCTTACTAGAGCTCACATTTCGATCCATCCCAGAGGAGGTCAATACATCTTCCTTGCTTCAACTCATCCCAAATATGTTCAAAAGAACTTCATCCCCCCACTTCATCCCAAAGAAGTTTAAATGAGCTTCATCGCTCCAGCTCAATCCAAACGAGTTCAGTAGTGATTCATCCCTCCACCTCATCCCAAAAGAGCTCAGCCGAGCCCCATCTAAAAGACAGCTTCAGACATGTCTTGTTAGAGTAGATGTTCTGAATATGTCTTCAGGTGAGGAAATAAGTCACATTTCTTCATCTTTCCCCAGTGAGGACGAAAGCTCCATCACCCCATCCTCAGCACTGATGGGCCGATTAATCAACAAAGAGATCCTCAGTGAAGTTTCCTCAGGTTCTCCCACAGCGGCACCGCTGAACTTCAGCGTGGACAGTGACACTGATGTGGAGGAAGAGTCGGTGTCGAGAGATGGCCAAGTTGACCAGGTTGATCCAGCTTGTCTCCATATGGACAGTGACACTGACGTGGAGGACGAGGAGACGACCAAAGCAAAGAGTCTAGAGATTTCAGCCGTCAGTGTGCAGAAGGACTGCAGAGGTGCTCCAGCAGGTTGCACCATGGACAGCGACACGGATGTGGACGAGAACGAGCCTTTCGGTCCATCTTCTAGAACCAAAGCTGTTCTGGAAACCAAGACTTCCACAGAGTTCCGCGTGGACAGTGACACGGACGTGGAAGACGAGGAGGTTCCTGTGACGACGAAGCTAGAGACACCGGTCTCCGGTCCACCAGCAGTGAGTCCAGCGAAGGCAGTGAGGCTAATCTCGGACAGTGAGACCGATGATGAGGATCCATTCAAACCCAAAGCTGTAGAGAAGCTGAAGGCTCCACAGGCCATGTCAGAACAGCCTAACTCCAACAGTGACACGGACTTGGAGGACGACGTCACTGCGACCAATGTATGCCGCAGAAGTCCTCCTCAAGTCCAGCCTCCTGGCGAGAAAGAATTCCGGATGGACAGTGATACAGATGTAGAGGATGAGGAGAAGTTGGAGGAGAGGGACCAAAAGGGTTCGGCAGAGGCAGCTGGGATTATCCAGTCGTCTACACCAAGAGGAGCAGGTGGGTTTACCGTGTTGGTATTCTGAACACTTCGACATGTGTCTGTGCTCAGCTCAGATCTGCAGATGTTGATGGTTTGGTGGGTTGTGTTTCTGCTTTATGCAGGTCTGTCCGAGGAGATGGAAACCCAACCGTTTCTCAGTCCATCTCGGCCATTCAAACGTGAGTCTTTTTTGGTGTTAAGTAGAATCGCTCCAATACCAGCTTCTACTCTTTAGAGCTCCATTATTCCAACTCGTCCCAAATGAGTTCAGTGGGGCTCCGTCACTCCGACTCGTCCCAAATGAGTTCAGTGGGGCTCCGTCACTCCGACTCGTCCCAAATGAGTTCAGTGGAGCTCCGTCACTCCGACTCGTCCCAAATGAGTTCAGTGGAGCTCCGTCACTCCGACTCGTCCCAAATGAGTTCAGTGGAGCTCCGTCACTCCGACTCGTCCCAAATGAGTTCAGCGGAGCTCCGTCACTCCGACTCGTCCCAAATGAGTTCAGCGGAGCTCCGTCACTCCGACTCGTCCCAAATGAGTTCAGTGGGGCTCCGTCACTCTCAACTCGTCCCAAATGAGTTCAGTGGGGCTCCGTCACTCTCAACTCGTCCCAAATGAGTTCAATGGGGCTCCGTCACTCTCAACTCGTCCCAAATGAGTTCAATGGGGCTCCGTCACTCCAGCTCGTCCCAAATGAGTTCAATGGGGCTCCGTCACTCCAGCTCGTCCCAAATGAATTCAGTGGAGCTCCGTCACTCCAACTCGTCCCAAATGAATTCAGTGGAGCTCCGTCACTCTCAACTCGTCCCAAATGTGTTCAGTGGAGCTCCGTCACTCCGACTCGTCCCAAATGAGTTCAATGGGGCTCCGTCACTCCAGCTCGTCCCAAATGAGTTCAATGGGGCTCCGTCACTCCAACTCGTCCTTAATGATTTCAGTGGAGCTCCGTCATTCCAACTCGTCCCAAATATGTTTAGTAGAGCTTTATTAAGCCCATTCACAGAAAGGATCACTAGATCTTCTTCACTCTCATTACTCTACCTCAGGGTGTTCATTACAGCTTCACCACTTCAACTCACCTCAAAAGACCTCATTAGAGCTCCATCACTCCATCCAAGAGACATGCCCCAGGGACTGTTTCCACTATAGAGAGGTACACAGATTGATCGACAGATGGATTGATTGATAGGTAATGTGGGATAGTCCAACACTGGAGTTTTACGCTGTTTGCGAGATGTTTGCCCTTGTCCATGTAGATCTCGGGTTCCTTCAAAGCATCTCCTGCTGCCTGTATACCTATGTTCATACGTCGAACATCTGGGTCAAAATTGGGTGTGTTTCAGGGCCTCTGTACAGTCCTTGTAAGTCTTTGGTTTTCTCACTCCTCTGTCTCTCTCTGCCCTTCCTTTCAGGACCAGCTCTCCCCTCTCTTCTCCAGCCCGCCATCTCCCCTGGAGGCCGCGGTCAGGACAGTGATGACTTCACTGTGGCGGAGACTCAGTCCTTTGTGGCTGATGCTCCTGCTGCAGATGCCACCCTGGATGAGACACAAAAGTCACCGAGGGGCTGTGGGGCTTCGACCTTCCAGTTGGGTCTCTCTGACAGCAGCCACCAACAACCAGATGCTGAAGATCCACAGGCTGAGGACCCAGCAGAGGAGGACTGGACCCTGCAGTCTACCCAGCTATACGGTACCACAGCTGTCGAATATTCAATGAATTCACTTGGCAGCCTATGACTGCTCCCTCAGTTGGCTAGTGTGGTTTTACTTAGCTGTTGACTCCTGACTTTGTCTCACAGCTAAGACTTCAGGAGGCAGAGAAGCCAGTGCTGAAGCTGCACAGAAGCTCCTGGACCTGGAGGCCACACAGGCTTATGCAGCCGCGGGGGATCAAGAAGAAGAAGAAGAGGAGGAGAAGGAGGAGGAAGAGGAAGAGGAAACTCAGCCACTGGTAGAGGGGAGCAAAACTAGCAACACTACAAGGTTACTTATCACTGGTGAGGGCAAAGGAATGGCGGTGGATAGTCATGGAGAGATGGTTGATTCGCATCCCTCCACTGCAGATACTCTGATCCTGGTCAGGAGCCCAATGCTGGAGGAGCCGACTCTACCTTACACTGTCTTTACCGCCCAAACGCTGCCACTTGATGTGGAAGAGGAGGAGGAGGAGGTCGGGGAGCCTACGTCATGCCAAAGACCCCTTGAACCTGATGCCGTTGCTGTTGCTGAAACTCTACCCATGGGTGAAGATGAGGAGGAACATAAGGAAGAACCACTGAATGACGCTACATCTAGGTGGAGACCTCATGAAGCTAGGAAGACTTTTAAGGTTGAGGAAACGCAGCCACTTGAGCCTGATGCTAGCTCTGGTGTTGCTATCGCTGAAACACAGCCTATGGGTGAAGATGAGGAGGAACGTGAGGAAGAACAACAGAATGAATCTACGCCAAGCCTGAGAGCCCTTACGGAAATAAAGACTTCTAAGGTCGAGGAAACGCAGCCTCTTGAGCCTGATGCCAGCTCTGGTGTTGCTATCGCTGAAACACAGCCTATGGATGAAGATGAGGAGGAACATGAAGAAGCTACGCCAAGCCTGAGAGCCCTTATGGAAATAAATACTTCTAAGGTCGAGGAAACGCAGCCTCTTGAGCCTGATGCTAGCACTGGTGCTGCTATCGCTGAAACACAGCCTATCGGTGAAGATGAGGAGGAACATGAAGAAGCTACGCCAAGCCTGAGTGCCCTTATGGAAATAAATACTTCTAAGGTCGAGGAAACGCAGCCTCTTGAGCCTGATGCTAGCACTGGTGCTGCTATCGCTGAAACACAGCCTATCGGTGAAGATGAGGAGGAACATGAAGAAGAAGAAGAAGAAGAACCACAGATTGAAGCTGTTTCTAGCAGGAGATCCCGTAGGGGGAGAAAGATTGCTAAGCTTGAGGAGAAATCGCTCATGGGGGAGGCTGAGAAGGCCCAGGAAGAAGATGGACAGAATGAAGCTACGACTAGCAGGAGACCTCCTAAGGGAAGGAGGACTGCTAAAGCTGAGCTGGATGCTGACAGCAGTGCTGCTATTGCTGGAACCGAGCCACTGGATGCGAAGGAGGAGGCACAAGAGGAGGAGCCCAAGAGACCCCGCAGGGGGACGAGAACTCCAAAAACTGAGCCAGCCCAGCCCCTTGAGCCTCACGCTAGCACCCCTGTTGACACTACTGAAACACAGCCAGTGGACGAGGATGAGGAGAGACCAGAGGAAGAGCCTTCTAGTGAACCCAGGAGACCTCGCAGGGGGAGGAAAAGTGCTAAAGCTGGGCTTCTCAAGCCTGGCGATGAATCTGAACCTGAGGGGGAAGAAGAGAGAGGAAGAGAAGAGAAGAGCCTCCGAGGTAAAGGGAGAGGAGCGACCGGCAGGGCCAGAGGAAGAGCCGCCGCAGAGGAGGGAAAGAGGAAGAGAGGAAAAGCGGTGACGGAGGAAGAGGAGGAGAGTGAAGAGGAGGCGGACAGAGGGAGGAAGGGAAGAGGAAGAAAAAGCACAAGATGTAAACCTAAGGAGAAGGGTACGCTCGATCCGGAGGAGGAGAAGGAAGACAGCAGAGAGGAGAGGGAACAGAAAGGAGATGAGGAGAGGGAGAGGAAGGAGAAGGAGGAAAACGAGAGAATCGAGAGGGACGAAAAGGAGAAGCTGGAAAAGGAACGTTTGGAAAAGGAGAAGCTGGAAAAGGAACGATTGGAAAAGGAGAAGCTGGAAAAGGAACGATTGGAAAAGGAGAAGCTGGAAAAGGAACGATTGGAAAAGGAAAAGCTCGAAAAGGAAAAAGAAGATAAGGAGCGATTGGAAAAGGAGAAGCTGGAAAAGGAACGATTGGAAAAGGAGAAGCTGGAAAAGGAACGCTTGGAAAAGGAGAAGCTGGAAAAGGAAAGATTGGAAAAGGAAAAGCTCGAAAAGGAAAAAGAAGATAAGGAGCGATTTGAAAAGGAGAAGCTGGAAAAGGAACGTTTGGAAAAGGAGAAGCTGGAAAAGGAACGTTTGGAAAAGGAGAAGCTGGAAAAGGAACGATTGGAAAAGGAGAAGCTGGAAAAGGAACGATTGGAAAAGGAGAAGCTGGAAAAGGAGAGGCTGGAAAAGGAACGTTTGGAAAAGGAGAAGCTCGAAAAGGAAAAAGAAGAAAAGGAACGTTTGGAAAAGGAAAGCCAGGAAAAAGAAGAGCTTGAGCAGAAGGAGGAAGAGGAAAGGAGAGAACAGGACGCAAAAGAGGAGAAGACAAAGAAAGGAAAAGAAAAGGGGCGGGTGCAAGGAAAGCGGCGGGCGGGACTGCTGAAGAACAAAGGAGAACAAAAGGAGGATGTAGAACTGGAAGATGGAAATGAACAGAGAGAGAACGGTGAAAGGACGACACTAGAGAAAGAAGAAGAAACGGGAGAAACTGCAAAACTGGGACGTGAAGACGGGAAGAACAAAAAGCAAGCAGAGGGTGAAGCGAAACCTGGCAGAGGTAGGCGAACTACCCGGAAATCCACAGCGCCCCCTGCTTCTTTGGATGAATCGGCGTCTGACGATGTCCCGGCCAAAAGAACGCGCTCGCGGTCCAACTCTTCCAACTCTGTCAGCTCGGAGCGACCTGCGTCCATAGTGGAAGACCAGACCAGGGGCCGGGGAAGGGGCAGGCCGAAGAAGTCGGCTGAAGAACAGGTAGACGGCGGGAGACCATCCAGTAGAAGGAAGACCGCTACGGCACCGTCTAGTAAGACTGAGGAAACGAAGCGGGGCCTCGGCGCTTGCACTCGTTCCCGTTCCACCTCCAGAAGTTCGGAGAGATCCAGCATCACTGCTGAGACTCCGAACCAAGGCTCAGGAAGGAAAGGGAGGAAGAGCGTGAAGGTGGAAAAGCCAGAAAAGGAAGAATCGCATGTGCCGGCAGCTTCAGGACGGGGCAGGGGAAGAGGGGCTAAACGCCCTGGGGTAGGGCACGTTAAGGCAGAGGCAGCAGGAGAGGCCCGCCAGGAGAAGGAAACGGGCGCAGTGTCCGTCGGCGAGGACAGTTTTGTAAGTCAAACCCCCAGCAGAGGGCGCAAAAGGGGTGCTGATACATCCGTGCTGGCAGCGGAAGCTCCTCAGCTGACTCCTAAAACCCCTCGCCGCTCACTAACCGGGCAGACACACAAGGTAGGCACACAGTCCTACACAGAATTCCGATAATTCCCACACATAAGGCCATCAAAGGTCACATTTACAAAATTCCTACCTAAATGTAGGAACCCAAATGTACTCGACTTGCCAAGCTCGTGTTTGGTCTTGGAGCACTACCATCCATCATTCCAGAGTTCCACAGCTCAATGCTGGGGGGCTTTATACCCCTCTAGCCCATGCCTGGCATTAGGCACGGTGCTAATAGGTTCCCTATTAGGGAGCAAACAAGCTGTGTCTGCAACCTGCAAGTAGCTGAAGGCATTCATTAGAAAGGGTGTCCACAGATATTTGGACATTATAGCCAGGAGACTAGGAGAGTTAGCAGTTAGCAGTGTAAAAACGAGAGCTGGCCTAAATGTGTATGGCCTACAGAGTCTGGGTGCATTCTGGGTGTCCACAAGCTTCCACTGCTTGTTAGCTACGTTAGCTTTATAGCTCCAGTGCAGATCTAAAGAAGCAAACCTCAATCTTGTCTTGGCTAGTTGGCTACATTTATCATGTAATCA
The DNA here is from genome assembly GCF_030463535.1 of Salminus brasiliensis. Taxonomy (NCBI): domain Eukaryota; kingdom Metazoa; phylum Chordata; class Actinopteri; order Characiformes; family Bryconidae; genus Salminus; species Salminus brasiliensis. The sequence continues at coordinate 43,308,758 of NC_132882.1, forward strand.
GAATCCCATGTTGTTTTAAGTATGGCCAATCTCACGTTGTGTTCCAGGTCCTGTTTACGGGCCTGGTGGACGAGGATGGGGAGAAGGTGCTGGTTCGTTTAGGAGGAGGGCTGGCGAAGGGCGTGGGTGATATGACTCACCTGGTGACCGATAAAGTCCGCCGCACCGTCAAGTTCTTGTGTGCCGTGGCAAGGGGAGTACCTATCGTCACCACGGACTGGCTGACCAAGGTGAGATGTTTTCTGAATGGTGTTCCAGGAGTCTGATGGGTATCCACAGCAGAATTGGACTGATGTCCTATTTTAACACTATGGGCTTCTCTTTCACAGTGTGGTAAAGCAGGGACCTTCCTCTCTCCTAATGAGTTCCTAGTGAAGGATGTGGAGCAGGAGAGGAAATTTAACTTCAAACTGCAGGAGGCCCTGAGAATAGCCAGCCGTCAACCGCTATTACAGGTATTACTTGTTTATCTTGTATGGATTTCCGTTTCCAGGCAGTCGTGTTGTCTGGATCAGGGGTTTCCAGCTCACGTCCTATATGTTACCAGGCCCCCACAGCCCAGAAGAACATTTACAAGGCCTTGGAATAGTTGAATAGTTGCCAATAGGTTTATGTTCATAGGTTCAACAACAAAGGCATCGGTGAGGTTGTGAGGTCTAACTCCCCAACTCATCCCAAAAGTATTGGATGGAGCTCCATCATCCATCAGTCCAGAGTTCTACACAGCTCCACTGCTCCACAGCTTAATGCTGGTGGGCTTTTTATACCCCTCTAGCCCACGCCTGCCATTAGGCAAGGTGCCAGTAGATTTATGCTTTGATGTTCGCTAGTTACGCTAGTCTGGTCAGTGCCATCTCAGGACCAAATATTGGTTCCCACCCTACTACAACTACTAATATGATGCAGTAATGAAGCTACATCTCCCTCCCTTACAGGGCTATGAGATCCATGTGACTCCCTCTGTGAAGCCTGAGCCGTGTCAGATGAAAGACATCATCACCTGCTGTGGAGCACGCTACCTTCCCAAGATGCCTTCTGCTCACAAGGTAACAACATGTCCAGTATGGAATTATGATATAACTTTGAGGGGGAGTGCTTGTCTGGCTTTTTCTTGGTCGGGCTCAGGCTGTGAGAAGAGTACTCTTGTGGTCTTTCACTACTGAACCTATAATGTGGCTTCCTAAAATCGTGCCATCTTACGACACATGGATTTTGTTGGTCCATGTCAGTACATCAGTAGCTTGCTGTGCTAAGTTAAAGCTACAGAACTTCCTGCCAAATCCCAGAATTGTGGAGACTCTCATGCTGTTCTCCAGTCTCTGGAGGTGCTTAAAGTTAACGCTACCCGACCGAAGCAGACAAAGACGCTGTTACCTGGTATGCGGACATCTCTGAAGTGGCTAGCTGCCATGCTAGCTGACCAAAGCGGACACCTGATGCTGGTGCGACCCGGTGCGAGGGGACCTCTAAAGCTGCTAAAAACATAGCTAATGCTAAGCCAACCAGTGCAGTTATCCAGCATGAGGACGTCTCATAAAAGCTAATGCTAAGCTTACCAGCTACCGACTCTTCAGCTAGCTAATGCCACACCACACATACTGCTTGAAATACACTGTCCAAATGTTTGTGGACACCCCTTCTAATGAATGCATTCAGCTACTTTAAGTTGCAGCCATTGCTGACACAGATACACAGCTTGGGCAGTCCTTGTAGAGAGGTACTGCCAATAGAATAGGACTCTCTGGACCAGATAAGTAAACCTGCCTAATGCCAGGCGTGGATTAGAGGGGTATTTCGTCCCCCAGCCTTGAGCTGTGGGGCAGTGGAAGAACTGTGTTTTCCGAAATGATGGTTGGTGGTCCAGCCAGTACTCATGGATTGAGTTGGGGGAAAATGAGGTGGGCCTTGTTTCCTGGACAGTAGAGACAGTTACTCCAGCAAAAGCAGGATAAATGCTTGATTTTGGATGAAACCATGAATTAAACAGGTGTCCAAATACTTTTGTCCATCAATGTTTTACATTGAAAGTCAAATTTTCATTCAAAATAAAAAGTGGGGGAGTGGAAGTGTATGGAATGTGTTCCAGGCATGGTTCAACGATCGTGTCCCTCTCCCCTTTCTCAGCCTCAGGTGGTGGTGGTGTCGTGTGAAGAGGACCGGGCTCTTTGTAATAAGGCATCCAGTTTATCCGTGCCCGTGGTCAGCGCTGAGTTTCTGCTGACCGGTATCCTGCAGCAGAAGGTGGACCTGCAGACGTTCGCGCTCTCGGCTTCTACCGCCGCTGCGTCCAAGCCTGCCCCCCAGAGCCGCAGGAGATAGCCAGGCAGTAGGGTGGTAGATAGCATCGCATCCACACGTGGCCGTTATCGACAGCTGTTGGACGTAGGATCCTATTGGGTCTCCTTCTGGTCACGCCAAATATTTATTTTTATCCTGATCACCTTAAGCTGCTACTGACTGTGAAGAGAGAGCTAACTCCGCATGTATTTTTTTAAGCTAAACATTGAATGAACATTTATTATAAAAAAAAATAAAAAAAATTAAAAGAGAAGAATGTCTGTCTGTGTTTTCCTGAAAATGCAAAATACCTGTTAAACGGATCGGATTGGCTCCTGAGTCGTGCTGCCAGCTGACTGGCTCACCAGACCAAATATTGGCATCTAAAGTTGGCCAACAGGGTCTGAACACAAATTTCTCCTGGACGCCCCAGCCAGCCATGTCCAAATACTTATGGACACCCCTTTTCATGAATGCATGCAGCTACTTCAGGTTCCACCCGTTGCTGACAGAGCTTATCTAGTCCCTGTCGAGAATAAGTACTGCCAATAGAATAGGACTCTCTGGAGCAGGTTAACGTTGATGAACCTCTTGGCACCGTGCCTCCTAATGCCAGGCGTGGGCTAGAGGGGTGTAAAGCCCCCCAGCATTGAGCTGTGGAGCAGTGGAACTTCTCTGGAATGATGGTGGTAGTGCTCCATCCAGTACTTTTGGGATGAGTCGGGGATCATGAGGATGATGAGGTGGGGTGATGATCCATCATCCAACATCCTGACCTCACTAACGCTCTTATCGCTGAATGCAATCAAATCCTCACAGCAAAATGTTTGGTTGTACTGTACAAGTCTGGATTAGTATAATCACATTCATTATAATGATCAAGTCACCGATCAGTTATTGACTAACTGAGTAATCAATGGACCACATTTAGGAAAAGGTGGCCCTGCAGCATCTGGACTGAGGTCCACCTATGAACTAATTAGCGCTGATTTGACCGCACCAGCCCGGCTTAATTCAGTGTTGAGAGAAGTGATGTGACGTGAGGCGTCAGAGGCCTGGGGCTTTACTGACCTCAGTCCAGCAGCTCTGTGAGAGTAACTGACTATTTCAGGATTTAGACCATAACATTAAAACCACCTGCCTAATATTGTATAGATCCTCCTCCCCTGCAGCCTGGGCAAGCAAGACCTCCAGCATGACTAGCAGGCTTACCAGCACAGGGTTTGTGTTTTCATGTTCTCATCTGGATTACCAGATTTTCAACCATGATAACACATGTAATATTGTTTATTATTTAAACTCATTTCATTGTTGTTGTGATTATGTAATACAGGCTTGTACAGTACAACCAAACACTGTTGGGCTAAGTCTGCAGTGCAGAATAGGTGGGACATGAGACAATCGTGCATGGACGAGACACGGGACAGGGTGCACAGACAACAAACAATACAATAAACACAAAAATATACACACACGTGCATGATGGCTGCATTAACAATACAATTTAATCAATTACAGTCAGAAATGTGATTAATTGTGATTTTATAATTATAATTAATTGCTATAAACACCCCCCACACACACACACACACACACAACATGCTAATTATACAAGCAACACGCTTCACTATTTCAATCAAGGTCATCAAACATCAAAAAAATAGGATGCATTATTTATTTATTTATTTTAAATTATTGGTAATTAACCATACAAATGTAATATCATGCATTATTTTATTTGTGGCTAACTTAACCTAGCAGATACAGTGGACCATACAAGCAACAACCTAAAACACCATAGCAACCACTTGAATCACCATAGCGACCACCTAGCAACCTTACAGCGACCATTTGTGACATCAGCTAGGCTACTGATTATACTACACAATAACCACGTAGCAACCATCTGGGACAGTATAGCAAACGCCTAGCAACCCCAGCATGGCAACAATACAGTGTCATCGTAACACACGTAACAGCTGGAATCCTTAGCAACCACCTTGCACACCCCTAAAACAACTGCTTGCGACAATTTAAGCACAGTTATGATTAATATTAGAGATATTAGAGAATATTAGAGAAGTTTGTGATGATGATAATAATAGTAAAAAATGTTAATGCAATTTTTTAATGAAAAAAATATTTAAATAACTTAAAAAACCTCACGTAAAATAAAAGGGGTTCGATTACGGTTATTATGTTTATTTTTATTAGCTATTATGGTTTATTTAAACTGTGGTTATGTTTAACATTTCATTTAAATGAAATATTAGCATATAAATATATACTGTATTTTATTGTATTAATTGTATTTATTAATTAGACGTAATTAGAGTCAATATGCATGAATTATTCACAAAACACAGCACAGCATGATCGAGTGTTTTTTTTTATTATGATATTTTTATTAATTTTAAGTTTTAGTCACGATTAAATTCGTCAAACATCGCGATTAGCCGCGATTAATCGTCTGACAGCCTTCCGTTTTGCCTCGCCTGGGCGGGGTGGTGAGGGAGAGGGCGGGGCAGGGGGGGGTGATGCGAGGCGGCCGAGGCTCCGGACTTTACCGACCTCAGCCGAGCATCTCCGAAGGACGCGGGCGACGAATCCTGAGCGTCTTCCAAATGTGCACCCTCAGTCCTGAAGTGGGTTTCTCGGGAGGCGAGGTCGAGCAGGAGGTGGAGAAGAAGGCGAACGGAGAAATCTGCCGGAACCGGACCCCTCGCGCGGCTCGCTCACCCCCTTCAGCGTTGACGCACGGCTCCTCAGCGCGAGCACGGTAAGAGAAAAGGGCGCTCTTCTGCGTCCAGACAGACTTGGAGGGGCTTTTTTTGGAGGTGCAGGGCGCGAGGGGTTAAATCCTGCAGTTTTTTTTTTTTTTTGGCGTTGTCTGGTAATTTTCCAGGGCATTGAGGTTGGATGTGACCGTGTGTGTGTGAATGTGTGTGTGCACATCAAAGGTGTCTGGACACCTTTTTTGATGTGCACCGGCACCTCGTGATGCATATGCACCACGCCAAATGCGCAGTCAGCATGCAGAGCGCGAGACCATGCCACTGTCGTGCACAGCTTGCAAAATGCGCAAATTCGCGCATGGACGAGCACTTGCACGAGCACGAGCGCGGACTGTGTGCAAACACAGAACCCAGAACCGCGTTGCAGAACCTTTATTAAGGTTCATCGTCCCAGTCAGTGGCACGTTAGCTTATATGCAAATGAGGCACCCTGGCGCGCGCGTGATCCTTTTTTTTTCTGGGCGCGTGGGCGGTTTTCTCATCGTGTCACTATGAGAAATATGTTGGGATGGCAAATATTTCTCTGACGGGGAGGTTTTGTTCTCGTGCTGAGAGCTCCCGAGTAACACACACACACACACACACACACACACACACATGCACAGAGCCCAACCTAGCCCAAGCCTATCAATGCACTCGTCTCGTGTCCTCATGTAATGGGCCCAGGAGGATGCATGCATGCGTGCAGTGAGTGCATCGGCTCGTGCACAGCCGGTGCAATCTCAGTAGACGTATCCACACCCAGTCTGACGTAGCAGCCTGACTACCTGCTCTCCATGACGTCAGAGAGAGGTTAGGGCTGCACTGCCTTTGCAACACTGATACCTCGGAAAGGTGCGATATGCAAATATGAGCTTTTGCATGAAATGTTGTGTTATTCATTGTAATGATTTTTAATATTTTAATATTTTATTTTATTTGTTATATATTTTAATGACTTTTTGTGCAGTTTTAGTTCAGTAATTATTACATTTTAATAATAATAAAGTTCAGATATATACTATTGTTTATTTATTGTAATGATTTTTTTATATTTTAATATTTTATGTTAATGTCTTATATTTTAATGACTTTTGTGCGGTTTTGTTCCAGTAATTATTAAATTTTAATAATAATAAAGTTTAGATATATGTTATTGTTGTTTATTTATTTGTTTAGTTATTTATTATTTTCAGAATCAGAACAGAATCTTCCCTGTGTCGATTATATTAGTTTTTTTTATTATTATTATTTATTTTTTTCTGTTAGTATTTTCCCTACTGTGTGTGTTCATGTACTGTCCCAATATGGTCACGTGACTCCGCCCTGTCCTGTCTGGGACATGGTAGCAACAAGGAGGAGAATTCAAACACAGAGCCAAACGAGCAGCTCGAGCAGGTTACATAATTGGTAATTAATCAAGATACAATTGAAATATATAATTAAATATTTGACACACATCTACATATATATATATATATATATATATATATATATATATATGTGTGTGTGTGTGTGTGTGTGTGTTTTAATGCTGTCGTACACTAAACCTGCTTAGTCTGCGTTTGAAGGCAGACCTCCGGGATGGTGGATAAGCGCTGTGCGTTGAGGGACTCCGGTGGTATGCAAATTCCCCGTTGCAGAACCCGCAGAGCACAGTGCTCCCATTCACGGTTCAGCTCCGTCTGCGTGTTTCGTAAAGGTAAATGCAGCATTAAGGAAACCGAGTGGTGCCGAGTCGTTTCCCTCAGTTTGCCTCCATATTGTGTAAAGTGACCAGAACTGATAATGATACACTGGGTCAAAGGGCACCAAGGAGAGCGATTAATCGCTCATTATTTGAACACTTTGTTTTTTTTCTGTGATTAATTAAGGAGAATTCAAGCGCCAACCCAACTGAGCAACTCGAGCAGCTTATACAATCATTAATTCATCGCAATCGAAATAAAAATGTTCACATATATAAATATTTAATTAATTATGTTTTCTATATATATTTCACCTATATATATTTATTAATGCTGTCATACCTTTAAATGAATCAATTCGAATTAATTCTTCTATAAGTACTAGTAATATGTATGTGTAATTTAGTATATATATATTTATAACTAACAATAAAATATGTGTGTATATATATGTATATATATATATATACACACAATCAGCCACTTTAAGTGCTACTAGTAATATATATATATATATATATGAGTGTGTGTGTGTGTATTTATGCTATAACTATAAATTATATGGTTAAATCAAAATATTAATATAGATAAACTATATATATATATAGAGTGTGCATGTATTATAATTATTAGTAATACTTAAAGTAGCTAAATGTGTGTGTGTGTGTATATATATATATATATATATATATACACACACACTCATTTATATATAGCACCCATAAATGAATGTGTGTATATATGTATACATATATATATTAGTAAGTTAGTGTATATATATTATAATTTATAAAAATGTAAAGTAGCTGAGTATCTATATATACACACATTCATTTATTATTATATATTCACACAAGTATATTACTAATAATTCTAATATATATATATATACTCTAATCTACTAATATAGATTATGTAGTTAATTTGTATATGAATATAGCTGAAATATATATATATATACATATATATATAGTTAATCAACGTCTGTCGGTGTTGGTGGGCAGCCCCCCCACTGCCCCCCCCCCTTCAGCTGTGCTTTCTGGCTGTGCTCTGTAGCTCCTCAGAGAGCAGGCCTCAGAGATGATGGTGCGGGGAAGGTGGCTCGTGTGCTTTGCTTGTGTGATGCCAAAATGGCCTGCTGCTCCCTCCGCCTGCCTTCATGCCTGGCTGCCGGCTCATGCTCATGTTTTATGAATGCGGTGTGTATGTGTGTTTTAGGGAAGGGTGGAACCTTGCCATGATGAATATTGTGGGATGCTTCACTGTTATGTAAGGGAAGGGGACCTGAGTTAGTTTGAGGCATGAAAGGTGGAGGAGAAGATGGAGCAGACTGAAGGGCTGCAAAAACGCTGTCTGTCCTTTACACTGTGAGAACCATCCGGACACTCCGGCGTAGGGCTATCCCTTCTAGTCAGAAGCTTTACTATGACCCCAGGATCGCTGGTTCGATTCCCAGGTCATGCCGTCTGCCATCAGCAGCCAGAGCCTGAGAGAGCACAGTTGGCATTGCTGTCTCCGGGTGGGTAGATAGATAGCCTCTCTCCCACCCTCTTCACATCACTTCAGTGTGATGCTGGCCGGCACAGGCGCCTGCTAGCTGATGCATCAGAGCTGGGTACCCACCAGTGCGTTGGTTGCCCGGTGATGTTGCCTTGGCGGCAGTTGGAAAAGAGGCGGTGGCTGGTTGTGCATGTGTCGGCGGAGGTAATTGGCCATCTGAAAGTCCATATTGAAGCACCTCGCTGGTCTAGACGTCCAGCCTGTAGTCCATCTGTTTCTCTGCATCCTTCGTTAGCCTCTGTTCACACCCTGTTTGCTCTTCAGTGCTCAGGACCCCATCAGGCTGTTGAGCTGGTGGTACGAATATATTGAATGTGGATTGGAGTGAAAATTGGCCAACCAGGATCTTTGTGTCCTGCTGTATCCAGGCAAATACTGCCAGCCCAGCTCTTCCATTGATTAGTGCTTCAGGAGCTGAACTGAAGGCTTTAAGCATCAGGTGACGATGTGGTGACAGGGGAATCGAACCAATCCTGTACTGATTTCCATTCGGACTGATTTGATGAGCAAAACCGTCCCTCAAGATCCTCGGGGATCCTTCAGGAAGTTCTAGATACGTCACTCGCTGTGAATGTGAGCAGTACCCTAAACGGGTTTCAGTCAGTTGTGATGGAACGATGGGATTTACCACCCCGTCACGTACCACCCCGTCACGTTTTGAAGAATGACTCCACTGCTCCACTCTCAGATACAGACTTTTAGTTCAGGACAGCCGTGAATCTACCCTCCTAAGATCCTCTGGAAGTGCCAGCTGAGAGCTAAGAAGATTGTTCAGAAGGAAGGGTCTGAACGGAAATCCAGAGATCCAGAGATCCAGAGCTCTCAGGCTTTAGCTGTCCTGAAGATAAGCGGGTGAGATGTTACATAATCCTTTTCAGGTTTTTTTTTTTTTTTCGACTGCCTGGCTCTGCCTGCTAGGAGATGATTCAGGAGATGATCATTAATTACGTGATACAAAGAAGAAGATACCTAGAAAAACCTAGTGATGTAAATGTGGACATTCAGGTGGACATTCTGGATGTATGCAGATGATCTAATCATACAAAATTGAGCAAATAACATTAATTAAGTCAGGTGTGAAGATCTGAGACACTTTTTGGGGGGCCTTCTTGTGCGTATCCAGTGGTCCAGCAGACTAAGATGCTGCCAAAATGACCCACGGATCGCTGGTTAGGATCCCGTGTAATGCTGCTTCGCGATCAGCAGCCGGAGCCTGAGAGAGCACAGCTGTCCTGGTTTTCTCCGGGTGGGTTGATGGCTCTCGATGCTGGTCAGTACGGACGTCTGCTAGCCGATACATCAGTGCTGGGTACCCGGTGCGGCAGCAGGTAAAAAAAAAAAGAGGCAGGGGAGGCATGGGTCAGTCCTCACCCTCCTAGAGTCAGGAGCATTACATGTGATGGGGAAGAGTACTAACGAGTGGGATGGGTAATTGGCGATCTAATTTTCAAAAATTAGTCAAAATTAATTTTATTTTTTGAAATAAAAAAGTCTATACCTTTTTGTATTAATTACATAATTTTTAATGCCTTTTTGGTTCTTAGAATAAATACAATTTTAAGATATAGACTGAGAAAAAAAGGCCTTTGCATTTGTAAATATAGAATTTATATAGAAAAAAGGAAAATCATTGCATTAATAATAAGATTACTAATAATGAGATAAAACTTATTCTCGTATGTAAAAAAAAATACATTGAAAAAAAGATTTATTTTATGTGATATACATTTCAATATTAAAAAATACAAGAATTGTTATTATATTTCACCAAAAGTTTATGATCCAACATGTCATTTTGAGACCACCACTCCCATTAGCCCTATCTTACACCCTAAACAAAACGTGGTCAGAGACAGGAACCTCTCGGGGTACCTCAAGGTTCCAAACCATTAATGCTCGGCGTCGAACTGAGCGCCGAAGCCTCTTTAGTACCCCCAGTCTCAGGTGCAACACATTAACTAAACATGACGTGATGAGCCTGAATCAAACACTGAACCGAATCGAGACACTGAACTGAACATACATGATTGTATATGAACAAGAACCGGATCCATGAATCAAAACCAGAACGGAAACACAACAAAAGTCATTCTGTGGGCGGCGACTCGGAATCGCCCCGGCGGGGAGGGTGTGATGCCGAGGGGCTGACAGACAGCTCCGAAAAACCGTATTTTTTTGGGTGGATGAAACCATGTGGAATGAATCACACTCAATATTTAGCATTAAACTTCCTGGTGAATTCCTAATTCTTTAAAACAATTTTCTGAACAAAAAAAAAGACATTTTACACTGTTTGCAAACACCAGCTGCTCACCAGCTCTTCAGCCGAAAGAGCCCGAACCCACGCCGTGTCATTACTGAAATCCAATCCACCCGGGAACAAATTAGTTCCTCTATGATGTTCACGTCCTGCGGAGAGAGACGAATCAATGGGCAATCTCCGAGCAGCGGTGCAGCAGTCGGGTCGGCACTCTCATAATTACAAACATGCTGTAATGAGTCTTTAAGGAGCTAATTCAGCAACGCTGCCCTCAGAGCATTCCTTATTGCTCTCAGTATTTTCCCCCAAACTCAGGCATCGACTGATCCGACACAAAAGGCTGCGAAATGAGAAAACAGAGAAATGACCTCTGCTGAGGGCAGTTTATCAAAGTGTCAGGGCTTTAAATTTGTGTGTTGGTTTTTGAAAGAATTATGACTACAGTTGGCTAATGCACTGGGCCTGTCTCCAGCTCAAGCTTGAGCTCCCTTCCACACCTTCGTTATATATAAATCTGATGGTTCGGTGAGTTCGAACAGTACGTAGTAGGGATGGACTGATCTGATTCTTTTCTGTTCCGATACGATGCATAGACTTTGCATAGCGACCGATATTGACCATTGTTTAATTAATAAACCATATATCTCACCATGTGGGAGAGACGTAAGGCATCAAGATTGGCCCTTAACAAATATGTAATAATATAAATATATAAAATATAAATAAACAATTTTTTATTTATGTCACTAAAATTATAATTTTGCTGGATCTCGGCACAATGTTGTTGACTTTTATTCTGAAATTCAAAGTCGGTGAGACCAAAAAGGAGCTGGCAGCCCCTCCATTCTCAGTTCTCCTTATATGGAAGAGTAGCTATGGCTGTGACATCATTAATCCCCCGCCCCCTCGCTCTTGGCTGTCCTCCATTATAGACTCAAACCTCCGATCAGCTACCCAGACGTCTAGCTGTCTGCTTTGTGTATCAGGTCTGTAGGTTCCTCTGATTCCAGCGATGCAGGATTCGGGTTCAGTGAATCTGCCTAATTATCCGAGTATCAGCCCGATAGCTGGTCCAACTTCACGTCTTGAACTTCGAAACTTAGAAAATTTGAGATTAGCTTGAGTCTGGAGAAAGACAGGAAGGGTTCTTGACCTGAAGAAGCGAATCACATCATCTGTCAAACATGGTGGAGGCACTGCCATGGCATAGGCGTGTATGGCCAATGCCGATGGAGCTGGATTATGGAGAAGGAAAGGAAGGCTTCTTGACCTGAAGCACCTGATTACTGGTGTTTATGGGTGCTGCAGGGTGACGTCTGAAAAGTGGAGAGCTCACTTCACTGTGAAAGCAACCCAAGAACTTCTTAGAGAAGAAGTGCAATGTTCTGAAATGGACAAGCCAGTCCCCTGACCACACCTGACTCACTTACCGAAGACAAAACCATCGCAGAAAGACCCACAAACAAGCAGCAACAAGCTGTAGTGAAGGCCTGGACAAGCATCTGAAGGAAGGAAAGCTAGAATGGTGAACCTTGTGATGTCCAGGAGTTCCAGACTCTAGGCAGCCACTGACCATAACTGATTCCTAAGTGATTAATTCAGTCATTTTGGTAAAAATTTACGCTTCAAGCTTCAATCACATCTTGGTTTTCTTTTTCTGTGTTTGTAATGAAACTCCTCCCCTTTCTTTTTGTGTAGAGCTACCATGGACAGCCTCAGACTTCTGGGCTTCAGCATGCTGCTGTGCTTGGGTAAGACACTTTTATTAAATAGAGCTAAATACGTCTGCTAAAACAGCTCCAGTAACAGTGAAAAGAAGAGTGTTTACGGAATCAGATTTAAGCGTCCAGACTAAGACACATCAGTACAAATCCGATTCGAGCGTCCAGACTAAGACACATTAGTACAAATTCGATTTGAAAGTCCAGACTAAGACACATCAGTACAAATCCGATTTAAGCGTCCAGATTGAGACACATTAGTACAAATTCGATTTGAGCGTCCAGACTAAGACACATCAGTACAAATCCGATTTAAGCGTCCAGATTGAGACACATCGGTACAAATCCGATTTGAGTGTCCAGAGTGTCCAGACTGAGACGCATCAGTACAAATCAGATTTGAGCGTCCAGAGTGTCCAGACTGAGACGCATCAGTACTCATCCGATTTGAACAGCCAGAATGTCCGGACTAAGGCACATCAGTACAAATCAGATTTAAGCGTCCAGACTGAGACACATTAGTACAAATCTGATTCGACCGTCCAGACTGAGACGCATCAGTACAAATCAGATTTAAGCGTCCAGACTGAGACGCATCAAGACAAATCTGATTTGAGCGTCCAGAGTGTCCAGACTGAGACACATCAGTACAAATACGATTTGAACAGCCAGAATGTCCGGACTAAGGCACATCAGTACAATCCGATTGCAATAGCATTTCAAAAATCGGATTTCATGTGGTTTCTGACTGTCCAGACTATCAAAAATCAGATTTGGACTGGCAGGCTTAACATAACCAGAGTGGCCCAAATTGGACTGAAAATATCTGATTCAGTGTGTTTGCCGTTCACACTTCCACACAGAAAACACATCTGTGTCAGATATAAACAGAGAGATTGGACTGGGGCCACTTTCACCTGCTGTGTGAATGTCTAAAGCCTAAAGGTTTGGTTTCTGAATTTGTGACCTTTCTGAGTTTTTACTGATGGATGTTCAGAACGTTCCCAGACCAGGAACATGAGATGATTCCCTAACAAAGACTATTGCTTTTTCACCGAACTGTTCCTCTAATGAATGGATTCAGCTCTTCTAGAAATGAGATTAATTCATTTGTGGGTCTGAATCTTAACTTGTATCTCTTTTCTCTGGAGGCCAAGCAGCTTTCGCAGAGACTCCGAACGGTAAGATTTGATCCCTCATTTTCCAACAACTATTCCAGTAGATGTCTCTCTACCAATCTCCAATCTCTCTCTTCCTCTTGGTCTTTGTCCGTTACATTTTTCAGCAAAAGAAGAGACCGTGTTCTTGGGCGAGGATTTCCACATCCAGGTGCCGCTGAAAGGGGCAGAGGTGGTGTTCAAGCCCACGCTCGGCCCATCAGGCCGTGAGCTTGTGATGATGAAGGAGGGGAAGGTGCAGAGCCCTCGGGTCAAACTGATCGAGAACTTGAGTCATTTAATCCTGGAGAACGTGGGAGAGTCTGACGAGGGAGTCTACATCGTCAAGTACGGCGAAAAACCTGAAGACGTCAAACGCCTGAAACTCATCGTCAGAGGTGCTGCTACATTCTTGTGATGAATTAGCTCTGGAACGTTTCATATATATATATATATATATATATATATATATTGTTTTTTAATCATAATAAGAATGCAACTTTTATATGCGTATAAATGTACATATTTTACAATAATATATATATACACAATGTTTTGTATATATATATATTATAATATATATATATATATATATATACATATATATAAATCATTATTGTAAATAATTATTATAAAATATTTGTGTGTGTATATATATATAGTATAGTATATATTGTGTATATAGTGTATGTATGCATGCATTTTATACAAATAATGAATTATATATATAATAATAATTTATATATATGTATACCTTTGTATTTGTGTATATATACATACACAATGTGTTATAATAATTTATTATATATATATGTATATTGTTTGATTGTTTGTTTAGATATGTATATATATATATACAGTATTTTAAATATATACATATAAATACATATACATATATAAACAGACAAAAATGGAGAGACTTGGTTTTCATTGGACAGCAGCGATATACAAACACACACATATATATATATATATATATATATAGCCATTTTATGACATCATCATTATTCAAAGCAATATCGCCCCCTACCCATCCTGTAGTGTACTGCAGTTTGGCAGTACATGTATCATACCAACATTACAGAACATTATAAAGCACTTCTGTTTTTGAGTACTAATCATGTGCATGTGTAGCCCCCTCAATGCGCCCCCATGAACCGTAACCGCCCCCCTTCCCCAACACACACACATATACACAAATTCAGCATGGGCCCAGAATAGGCCTCATCATTGTGGGGTGCATGTGGTAGTTAATGGAGTGGGAGAGTAATGATACACTGCAGTAATTACTGTCCTGTCAGACCACCCCGGATGCCTTCCCCTCTGCCTTTATGCCTTTCTTTCCTCTAGCTGTGCCTCGCTTTTCACGCTTTCTTGTTCTCGGCCTGTTCTTTAACCTGAACAACTGGCAGTGGAGGTAGCAGACCTGTACAGGGCCTGTATTGATTTGGGTGACTGTTCCCTTCTAGCGTTTGTTAGCTTGCTAGCCGCACAGCTCCAGTTTAATGCTAAAGAGGCAGAATTGGCCTTGCTCTCTCTAGGGTGGGTAGATGGCGGTACACCCCCCCCGCCACATCACTCTATTCGTCTATACGTCTATTAACCGATGCGTCTGAGCCGGGTATACGGCGCTTCCCTCCAGGCTGCCTAGTGAGGTCGCATCGGCGGCAGTTCGAAAAAAAGAGGTGTGGCTGGCTGCGCTGGCTGTGTCGGAGGTACACCAGGGTCAGTAATGGGACCAGGAGGGGTTAAGCATGGCCCCCATCTGGGTTGTTCACTGTGAGACTAAGGTGGGCTGTAACAATGAGCCCCAACTGGGTCCCAGTAATAACACATGTACCATGGAACCCACCTGGAACCCACCTAGCCCATGTTCCAGACTAGTCAAAACACTCAACAGGTTCATCATCCCATCCCAACATTCCCAGTTACTCTTAATAGCTAAGCTCTTAGCAAGTGCTCCATGATCTTCATCCATCTCTCTCTCTCTCTCTCTTTCTCTCCACACAGACTGCACAAACGAGGACAGAGTGAAGTATGGAGAAAATTTCCACGTCTTTCTGGACGGAATCTCCACCCCCATGGGGGTGGGCTTTCGCCCCAGCGCCGTGGAGGCCAATCAGACGTCCAAGCCGGCACTGGAAATTGTGAAAGGCGACGGGACCTTCCAGGCGGGGTACGAGAGCCGCCTCAGGATGAACGAGGAACGCCTCGTACTTCACGGCGTCACTGGGGCGGACGAGGGAAGCTACACCATCTCCGATGCCGGTGGGAAAGTAATCAAGAAAATCTGCCTGAATGTCAAAGGTAGGAAGGAACCCTGTGGTGGTCTCCCTCTGTTTGTCCCGGGGTGGGATCCTGTACTCTGAGCTGTTCCACATCATCTTCTTAAACTGCCGCTAACGCGACACCTCTGGCGCTAACTCCTATCCCGTTGTATAAGCTAACAGATGAGGGATGGGGGAGAGGGAGGTCCATCCTACCCATCCAGAGAGAGCAAGGTCAGTTGTGCACTCTGGGCTCCCAGCCACGAACTGCAACTATCCCGCAGTTTCTGTAGACACCAACCTTCTTAACGGCTGTCATCCTGGTTCCCTCTCTGATCATTTCTCTGCATTCATATGAATGAAGGTGCTATAAAGGGTTCTTTGAGCGATGCCATGGAAGAGCTACTTTTGGTTCCACAGAACATTTTAATGGTTTAATGATTTCCAACTGACTGGGTTCTTTACCAGTTAAAAGACAGCAGAACCCTAACTCAGCGCTTGGGACAATGTAAGATTATGATACAGCAGACTAATTCCCAGTGCACTGAATAATAAAAAATAGTTACTTATTATCTCAACACTATACATTATTATTTAACTACTTCATTATTGTAGATACTACTTAATAACCAGTCATAAAAAAAATCATTATTTCAATAAAAGTAATTATTCCAAGACTCTAATTTAGAACAAACGTCAGTATTTTTACATAGGAAGTCGATGTTTTGAAATACTAAGACATAATTCGGATAAAATTGAGAAATATTTCAGGATAATAGTAGTGTGTTCAAATGTTATTGAAAGAATAACATTAATTTAAGATACTTGGTTTAAATATGAGAACATTTTTTTTATTATTTTTTTAATTCAACATTTTAAAAGAATAAGTCAGTATTTTGAGATCCTCAGAAAATGGGAGAAATATTTTGTTATGTCCATTTTTTTAAAGAAAATAAGTCAGTATTTTATTAAATTCTAAATAAAAATAAGTTATTTTTACAAAAAAGTATAAGTTAATCTTTTTACGAAAAAAGTCAGTATTTTGTCAAATTTGAAATGTTAGTATTTTAGACCCTAATCTTTTCAAGAAAATATGTATTTTGAGACAAACTTTTTTTTATTATTTTGAGTTATGTCATTTTTTAAAGAAAATAAGTCAGTATTTTGACACCCTAGGTTAATATTTTTGAGATATGAAGTCACAATTCAACAAAATTAAAAAATTTTTAGAACTTTTTTTAACTCAATTTCAATACATTTGGTCAAAGGTTTGAAAATAAGTCACTATTTCTAAACACAAAGAAAATAAATAATGTTCAGAAATAATGTTCAGATATACAAAGTCAAAATTCAGGAAGCAATTCTGTAATCAATTCTAAAATAATTCATAACTTTTGAGGGAAAGAGAAAAAACAAACAGACATGTTTTTCCTTTCGGGGGCTTCAGGCAGTTGACCTGATATTTCCAAGACTCCTAATGAGTATAATAAGGATCCGGGATGTTTGGTTGTCTCAGTCCTAAGCTCTTAAAGACCCCTTGTCGTGACTGTAATGGCTGTATACGGCAGTTCTGTTATTATAGGAGTCCTTCCTCCTGTTCAGAAAGAAAAGAAGAGGGTTGGGGGGGCGGTAAAGGAATTCTTCAGTAGTGTAATCTTCTCAGCAGTGTTCTCGACTTGCCTAGATGCTTTGAAGGGGTTATTCTTCACCAGGGAAGGAATTCTGCCACCGTCTAGTTTAGTTGTCTTCAATGATCTTCCGGGTTTGTTTGGCGCTGAGGTTGTCAGTGCTAACTCCTTATAGTTCCAGTCTACCCAGCCAGCATGCTCATGTGGGGCTCCCATGGGTGGAACATAGGCGGCTGGGTGGGTTCCAGGTGGGCATGGGCTCTGAATGAGCTTATACATTCATTTTTACTGGGAGCCAGTTGGACCTCCTAAATGGACCCTATTGTTACAGCCCACCATCATCTCACATGGGCCCCATATTCAGTGTACAATGTGCCCATGTTTAACCCCTCCTGGTCCCATCACGGACCCTGGTGGGCATCCATAGGTGGGGCCAACATGGAAGTTGGGCTACGCATACAGACCCCACATGGGCATGTTAGCTGGGTAATGATGATGGCCTCCTTCACTTGCATCAACACCTATGTAGACCCCATGGATGGAATTTCCATGAACGGCTACATTAGGGATGTCCCGATCAGCCTTTTGACCAGTGTGACCTTTAAGGCCGATATCCGATCCATCGACATCCCTACCTTTATCGGCTCAGGGAACAGGTCAACACTGTCCAATTACTTTAGACCCTGGCTTGTATTCCAGAATAGCCCATGCGATTCTGTCTTCTTGCTAACCCCCCCTGAACTACACCAGACTTCTTTAGCAGCTATTACTGGAAACGATGATGCTTTCATAGCTCGACTTTGTGAGGCTGGAAGAAAAGAGGGCATCATACGAGGGCAGTGAGGTATTGAATAATAGAGAGAGAGAGAGAGTGAGAGGGAGGGAGGGGTGTTTAGAGCTTCTCAGATCCCTGCCTGCACTACCCATCCCATAAAATATTCATAGCACCTCTTCCTCCTTCTTCATTCTTGCTCATTTCTCCTTTTGTTCATCTATTGCTCCTCCTTTTCTTAGTATTCTTCCACTCCATGACATCATCTGGAACATAGGAAAGTGATGGGATGTAGCCCGAACTCGGCCTGTGTCCATTAGGGTTAATAAGGCCCAATCAGACCTGAGGATCGCTTCCCGGGTTCAAATCTCCAGTCATGCTGCCTGCCATCAGCAGCCGGAGCCTGAGGGAGCACAATCGGCCTCCATTGCTCTCTCCGGGTGGGTAGATGGTTTCCTCACCCTCTCACGTCTGCTAGCCGATGAATCAGAGCTGGGTACCCGGCGCTTTCCTCAGAGCGGGTTGCTTGCTCTGTGACGTTGTACCGGTGGCTGGTTGCATCAGTGGCGGTTGCTGGTTGCCCATGTCCTCCCCAATATCAGATAGCCAATGACCCACTCGTTAGTTATCACCCCAGTCACACGTAATGCTGCCGACACTGGGAGGATGAGGACTCCAACACATACTCAACCAGCCACTTCCTCTTCGCCTACTGCTGCCGCCGATGCAACATGACCGGGCAACCAGCCAACGTCGCTCCATGGAACCCAGCTCTGAAGCTTTGGCTAGCAGACGTCTGCCTGTGCCAGCCAGCAACAAGCTCATCATGCTGAAGTGATGAAGTGATGCCATCTACACACCCGGACAATTGTGCTCTCCCAGGCTCCGGCAGCTGATGGCAAGTATATAAAACTCGCACCTACCTCCACCATGTTTGACAGATGATGTAGAATGCTCCAGATCCTGAGCCCTGTCTGGAGAAACTGGTCCCAGAACTGGGGAGGCCGTTGTTAGCTGTGGCTTTCATCTCGAGGTGAATCTCACATTACGTAGCTCCTTGGGAGTGGTCCTGAGTTGACTAGATGTTGGAAAGGCTCCCTGCACTCTGGTGAAATTGCATGGTTTTTGTTGAAGTTTTCTCAAATCTTTAGCGCTATCTACTGCACAATTCATTTCTTTGTAAAAAAAAAAAAGCAATAAAATTAGGCCACTTCAAAGGTTATCTCACATGTCAAATGCTAATAAATTGATTTCCTATCAGTTTTGCAGCATTAGACCGAATCTGAGCGTCTATAAACATGAGTAGCCCAGTTCCACTGGCAAGCCATAACACAACCTCCACCATGTTTGACATATGACGTATTATGCTTTTGAACCATTAGCCCTTTTTTCACATAGAAAGAAAAAAACATTCCTCACATTAGGCTAATTCACGTTAGCAACAAATGGTAAAATGTTATCATAAATACAAGCCCCTAATATGTTAAGATTATTATTTTTTTATTTTTCGAAGAGTGTATTGAATTTTCTTAGGGGGGATTTTTGATTTGGCATGGGTTAAGGAATATTCTGCAAACCCCAAATGATGTCCACATGACCCATAGCATATGAATTATGGACCAAAGCTTAAAAGACTATGAATAGGAATTCAGCATATAAATAAAAATGACATTTTGAGAGAGTCATTCATGTTCAATCCATAACACTACCTCCACCATGTTTGACAGATGATGTATTATGCTTCGGCCCATTAGCCCTTCTTCTGAGACCTTTTGCCCTTCCTTCAAACTGTCATATTTATTCATATGCTGGATTCCAGTATATAGTCATATATGCTTTTGTCCATGGCTCAGATACTGTGGGGCATAAAGAATTAAGTATTTGGGTTCTGCTGATTTATTTTTTCCAAATCCAAAAATAAATACGGCCTCATAAAAATAACATACGGAGGCTTGTATTTATGCTGTATCTAACATTTATGTTATCGACTCTCTAACAGGCATCTCCTGATTGCAAGAAAGGCCCCATACTGGTGCATTACGCCTCATTGAGCTGATTAGTGCTCGGACTGCATTTTGTCATTTGTGGTTAGTGGGAATGAGCATAATGTGGGGCATGTTTTGCATTTCAGACTTTTAGAGTGTATTTCATTATGAATCTAGTACATTAAGCACCACTCTGAAAACCCCAGGGTGTGTCCTAACCAAACCAAAACAGGAAATGCAGATATCACGCTCTTAAAGGAAATGCTAGACAATCTGCATCCCCTAATGAGGGAACCTGTGCAAACCCACGTTCAGTCATTTTTACCACTTACTAGAGGTGCAGCGGTTATGCATTTCAGTAGACACTAATGTTTTTTATGTATTTTTTTGCAGTCATGCAAAAACTATTTTTCCCTTTTTGCCATTATATGAATTTGGCAGTTGTTCTTTACATCATATAAAAAAATCCTCATGAATGGACCAATAGAAATGCTCCAAAATCACTTGAAATGAAATCTTTTTACATTGACTTTAAGTTATTTTCCTTCTCCTGTAATGTGTGTGATGCAATTTATTAGAAAGAAATTATGTTAAACAATAGCACAAAAGCAAGATCTCTACCCCGGCACATATTTTTGCCTGACTAAAAGTTCTTTTATTTTGAAAAGAAAGAAAAAAAAACACTAAAAACTCTAAAAGTTCAAAATTCTGAAAAAAATAAAAACTTCACTTTACGGTTCAAAACTTCTTAAACTATTACTGTTAAAACCTTCTTTTAGACTTTAAGACTATTCTCTATCTAAACTCTAAACTAAACTTTAAAAGTATAAACATTCTACTAGTTATTAAAAAATTAAAACTCTAATATTCAAAATTTTAAAAAGTACTATTCAAAAATTCTTATTTTCTAAAACAAATGTTGCATTTTGTGTGACGCAATTTATTAGAAAGAAATTAAGTTATATATAAGGTTATATTAACATGTCTGTCATGCAGAGTTTAACGTAGTTAAATGCACAGCTAAACACTTTAATGAACTATTCATGACGTTAAAATGTTAAATCATTAAAAAAGAAAAACTTTTTTAAAGATTTTTTTTTATTATTATTTTTGCAGAGATGCAGGCAATCCAAAGTATTGAATATAACATGCCATTCACCTTAAATATCTAAAGTAATTCAGTAGAAGACTAAAGACAATAACACAATAGCAAAATCTATACCCCGACACATAGAAAAAAACCCCACTTAAAACACTTAAAAAGTTCAAAGTTTTGAAAAAAACTGAAAACTCTACCATTCAAAACTTCTAAAACAATTACTATTACTAATTACTAAAACATTCTTTTAGAATAAAAAAACTCTTTGCTACTTAAAACTCTTTAAAAATATAAACATTCTACTAGTCATATTAATTTTGTTTATCATAAATTCTTATTTTCAAAAACACATTTTAGTTCTACAAAACTATATTCAAGTTTTCATCTAAAAACAAATTTATAACATATATTTATTTATTTTAATTAACAAACTATTACTTTAACAACTGTATTATAGCACCATTACTTCTGTCTTCACATGATCTGTACCATCACAGCCTGTGTTAACCCATTGTTTTATTGAGTTGCAGTTACTTGAAGAAGACCTACTCCTAACAGGTATCTCTTAAGTGTCCCACATTACGGCAGTTCACCCTAAATTCACTTTAGATTGAGTCATTAAACAGGAGGTACTCCAGGTAGTAAGGCAAGTCACATTTGAGTGGCATGTTGACTGACTTGGTTCTTACAGTTCTTCCTTCCTTCCTTCCTTCCTCTCATTGCAGAGCATCAGAAATTTGTCAAAGTTCCATACGGAGGCACTTTTAAACTCAACCTGCACTTGAACAGCTCCTCCGTCCGCCTGACCTACTCACCGGACTCCAGCGCGTCCGCCCAACCCTGGGTCATCATAGATAAGGGTGAGCTGACCCTGCCTCCTGAGCTGGACCTCCAGGACCGCTTCTCCATGGAGGATTCCATGTGTATCCTGGAGCAGGTCAAGGCCAGCGACACAGGACTGTACAAAGTCACTGACCTGCAAGGCTTCCCAGTGGCCAGTGTTCATCTGGAGGGGCAAGGTAAGGGATGTGGACAACCCCTAAGTTTACTTCAAAGTGTTACATTGTCACTGACACCAAAAAAAAACAGTAACACCAGTTGCATATTATATTGTTGAATGGTTCATGATGAATGGGTCTGAGTGGGTAGATGATCCATAAGTACTTCGCTGTAAGAAGAAAGATTCTAAACTACTATTCAGTTCTGTAAATGTTTAAAAATGACTATTCACAAAAATATTATTATTAATACTATTTATATTTTTTTAAATAGTCTAAGAATTCTGCTATTCACAATTTTTACAAGTACAAAATTATACTATTCCAAATTCTTACTATTCCAAGTTTTAAAAAATTGTTATTAGAATTTCTAAAAGAATTTGAAATAACTGTGTAAAACTCAACTGTTCAAATTTCATGAAAATCTAATACCATTTACAATTCTAATAAAAGTGCTTTTAAAATTTCTAAAAGAATTTAAGAAAATGTAAAATTTTAAAATTTCTTTTTTTAAAGTATAAAAACTGTAAAGACTGTAAAAATAAATCTAGAACTATCATTCAAAATGCTAAAAAGTCTAAAAATGAAATTTCTTTTCTATAAATTAAAGAAAGTCCATTTTATTCCCTTTAAAACAAACAGAAAACTTTACTATTCAATATAAATATATTTGTATTTTTAGAAGTGAAAAAGACTATTCTGAATATGTAAAGTTGGAAAATGAAAAAATGGAAGAATCTCCCCCCTCTCTCTACCTTTTAGCATACAGGCTGCCTAATGTCTTTGTGGCGGTCATTTCTCTGGTGGCCTTGACGGTGGTCCTGCTGCTGGTGTGCTTGGTGTCATGCTTGGTGAAGGTGCGCAAAAGGGCAGAAAAAGCCAGAGCCATCGAGAAGATCGCCCAAAATGCTGGCAAAGAGGAAGGGGATGCTTTTAGACAGGTAACCAATGGCACAAACTTGTCGGGGGGGGACCCACGCCAGGAGCCAATAGCCTGCATAGAGCACAAAGCTCATCTAGTATAGGACTGATCCAGGCAGTTGGTTTCCATTCCACTAGCTGAATGGTCACTAGAGGGTCATGGTAAGTGGCTACTACGTCTGTCTGTTTGCAGGTGGTGCAGGATGCCTTCACTCGCCACAACGAGGAGGCCCCAGCCTTGTCGCAGAAGGAAGATATCACAGAGAAATCTCAGAGCACTGAAGTCAGCATTAAGGTTTGTTCTAAGACTAAAAACTAATCCAAAAAGTTTGCGAGGCTTTTAGATGCACCCTGTGGGACCACTGTGGACCAAATGCTCTCCTTTTGCCCCATGTCCAGGGTTTGGAAGTGTCTGCCAAGGACACAAGCATCCACGAAAAGAACATGGAGACCAGTGACTCTGGGGTAGGTTTCAACACAGCTGGTATTCCACTGGACAGTGACACCGAGGCGCCCACAGCACCCATTGCAGAGACCGATGCCCTCAGCACCTCTCTTGCCACCGATGCCAAACCAGCGCCTGAGAAGAAGGCTCCAGCACCCTCAGCTCCAAAAGCAGAACCAGCCCCTGAACCCAAACCTGCAACACCGAAAATGACCATCTCACCTGCCCCTGAATCAAAACCGAGCTTGAGTCCATCTCCAGAACCCAAACCTGCCGTGACGCCCGACTCCAAACCAGCCGTCAGCCCGACTCCCGAAGTCAAACCACCCGCAAGTCCAGAACCCCCGAAAGCTGTGACGCCAACACCTGACCCGAAACCAGAAGTCACTCCTGCTAAAACCCCAGTCTCCCCGACTCCCGATCTTACACCAACCAAACCAGCTACCTCGGACCCCAAGCCTGCCCTGAGCCCAACACCGGAACCCAAAGCAGCCACCGTTGTTCCTTCTCCTGACACCAAGCCTGCCCTGTCTCCATCCCTGGATCCTAAGCCAGCTGTATCACCCACCCCTGATCCCCTCAAGCAACCAGCCGCTCCAGCCTCCGACCCCGAGCCGACCACCAACGGCACCCTGGAGTCCAAGCTGGATTTGGAATCTCCTGAGCCAAGTGCTACCCAGGATCTGCTGCTGAAACGCACCGAACCCTCCAAACTAGCTTCAGACACAGTAAAAGCTCCCGAGGCCAAGCTAGACTCGGCCTCCCCCAGCGACGGCGCTCCTGCCCCAGGCCAGGAGGAAGCGTCCACCACTTGAGGTCACCACCACTGCCAGGATTCCTGCTCCCTCCAAATGTCCCTAACACCGCTGACAATCGAGGATATCCACTCTTAACAACGAGCAAGAATTCACTGACTTATTGCGATGGAGGGCCTTTCAGTTGTTTCAAAAGTCTCACTCTTAACGTGTAACTAACAACGAGCAGTGACGAGATCGTCCACTGTCGATTCACCCGATTTCTATTACTATCTAATCACTTTGTAATACTACTACTACTACTTCTACCATAACAAACATTAAACACAGGTAATATCACAGCGCTTGCCTATTTGACCCGGGCTGAAGCCCGGCCTTGCGTCCGATACGCCAGCGCGATGTACATTCCTATCATACTTAAATATGAAGCCACTGCATGCCAATATTAAGAGAATGACCTTATACTGCATTAGTCTTTTCCGTATTCAGAGATTGCAGTAGTGAACAGACACTGGAATGATAGTTAATCTGTACACCCACAATCAAACAAAGGCAGTTTTCCACCCCTTTCCCAATTTATTATAGAAAAAAATCACCATATTTATACCACAAGTAGAATTATTAACCTATTAAATTAATAAAAAAAACAAACAAGAGGCCTGAGCTACGAAACGAAATGTGGATTCTGAACACCTACATAAGCACAATTACCAAATACTCAACACCGCGACCTTTCTTGGATTATCCTGTGACTTTCCGCTTTGGGAACAGTCTGGAACCTTTGGCTTTTCCGGGAGGAATTTCTGCTGGGACGCTTCCAGTCCATATTACGCCAAGAAAGACACCGCATTAATGGATGTCCTCCCCGAGCACATGAACAGAGCCTTACGACAACTGGACAACTGTTTGGGTTAATGTATCCACAGGGTAATTTCAGTAGTAGTGGACCGACACTCCTAGTGTTCCCATCCAGCCCATCCCTCTGAGTAATATAGGCCATTTCAATTTGTAGATCTATCTAGCATGACTACTGTTACAGTAACCATTTATGGGTGCCTGTTCTTATTGGAAATTGATGTTCATGTTTGCTGACTCACTGAATCGTGTGGCATGTTCTACGAGGAACTCCGGACGCTTTCGGAACCGAGACCGGGTAAGTGGGCTGATGCGGGACTAGTTTCTACTTTTCGTGCTCGGCAGTTGAGAGCAACGGATCCTATATCAGCACTCTCACGCTGAGATTCACTTAAGATCTACGTTATCAGGCTGGCTTCTCATGTAGCGTTAATTGCTTAAAGGGACATTCCGGCCTGGTGGTGTGTTACGCAGAATTCTGTAGTTCGCTAAATTCGTTTACCAATGTTCTCACACTGCAGTGCCCAGCATATACTCTATACAACCATTAGGAATCCCTACGATGCTCAACCAGTCTCGCCTGCTGGCCCATTCACTGGTCTACAGCCGAATAAGTGCAACCATGCTAGCATTAATGGCACTGATACCTGAGATGTAGGACAACGTAGCTTTTTCCTTCTCAAAATGCCTGCAAAGTACCCTAGCTGAGGTACCATGCTAATCTTAGCTTAGCTTAGCTTGTCTTTCTCATTTGAGGAGTCTTAAGAGTCATCCATTCTCGCCAACAATGATTTGGAGAAAGTTAGCGCAGATATACTGTAGCCATTAGTGTATTTGTCCTAGCAGTGACATTAGCTGACCGCCAAATAGCCACATCTCAAACATTTACCTCAGATTTTCGCAGTGGACCTTTCCAGAAGTCCAGCAGACATTGTTACAGTGGGATTTACCCTGATTAAAGTGTCATGGGGTGCCATACCCATGAGTCTAACGATGCCAAAATTCGTCCAAAATAACATTTGCTGGAAAGCAGTTAGCTTAGCTTAGCACTTGTCCTGATTTGTTAGAGGCTTTGCCTTAGCATAGCTGTAGGATATTCGTGGATATGTTTACAACGGATACAACAGTGGTTACATCTCTGATATTGGCCGTATTGAGTGGTCTTTTTAAACTTAGGTGAAGCTAAATTTCACTTGTGCCACACAGGGTAAACCTTGGTTAGCGGATATTCATCCTCAACAGTTTACGCCGTCGTTTTATGAAGCAAGTTTCACGAAACAGCCGGACAAAGCTCTAGTGATCTACGATCTACTGCGACCATCATTAAACGACATTCGGTGGCAAATAGTTCGCTTCTGGCTAGCAGGTGTGCTAGATATGGCTAATATGACAGCAGTCTGAAGCAGACGGCTTGTTCCTAGCACTTGTTCTGCTACTTTTTCACCAGCAGTTGTGGTTTTTGAAAAGTTACGTGAGGATATTTCGACAGAAGGAGGTTTTCTGTTTTTTAAAAGCATGACATTTAGCTTTAGAGGCTACTGCAGCACAGCTAGAGGATTAGCAATGTTACGTTCTTAATTTCGGCCGGAGTGTCCCCTGAAATTTGAACGTTATAAACCTGTTAAAACTTTCCTGAGGTAAAAAAGACTGGCCAGCTCGAGCTAGTCAAGCTAGGAAACCTGGTTGACCAGCTAAACCTTCAAACTCACATGAAAACATACGCTATGCTAGTTTAGAGCTAAGCTTGTCAACTAGCTTGCTGACTAGCATTGGGTAGGCCTATGTTTTGGTCAGGATGGCCAACTTTTAAACCACCATAGACCAGTTTAGAAGCTCCGAAACCAGCTACCAGCATCTGGGGAGTTTTCAGCAGGTTTTAATGATATTCAGCCGATTGCGCTAGCTGTTTTAACCCGCCGTTAGCGTGGCTTGTTGCTAGCTTATCCGTTTTTATTCTCGCCTCCCAACCCCCTGCCCTGAGATTCCATGTGAAGCCAGCCTGGAGAGTCATCAGTAGTTGTCAAAATCAGTTTACAGAGATTCTGGTTGCCTCTTGTAGAATCCGAACACCACTGCCCTTTTTGCTACTGCACCAGCAGTCAGTGTTGGAAAATGGCTCTCTTTACGAATCTGTTTGCATATGGCTTTTCTTCTCTTCCTGAGGGTGCATGGTAGCTAGTTTGAGATTTCTATTATCTACTAAAATCGGGGGGTGTACCTATGGGAGGTCAGATGTTTGCTAGTGCAGAAGATAACCTCTACCTCTCGTCGTAAGTCAGCTCGAACCGACTACAAATGGTACATTCACTGCAGTGCACTGATGACAACGAAAACTTTGTAGGCTGTTTTCTTTTTCTGGGTTCAATCACCCAAGTGGATCTTCTGACGAGTGAAGCTTTACAAAGTCTTTTCTTAGGCATCCCCGACGACTGTCCTCCCTCACCATTTCTCAGAATGGCCTTGTTCTTTCTAAGCCTTTTACACCTGTTTTAATATCAGTATTTAAAAAAAGAAGAAAAAACATTTACAAGCCATAAGGTATAATATAGTATATATAGTATGCTAATGCACAGTACGCAATGTAAATAGCATGCGTTTATTATTGGGTTGTTGCCCACTCTAGATAACGTCCCTTGAATAGGCTCTGTGATAGGATCCTTCATACATAGATATTAACTGTAGTTGCAGAGGAAATGTCCAGTATTAGCTGATAATAAAGCCTTTAGTCACCAATGCTTTCAGAATCTCTGAATCTTTCTGACCCGAGTCAAGTAGGCCGGGAAACCTCTCGCAGCAGATGTGCAATTCCTTAATATTTCAAGACCTTTTTAAGCAATACTGAGTGCAACGTTTATGGACTTGTACATAAACACAGTAAGTAAGTAAGGAAGTGACTCCTCAGTCCAGGACTCATGACTTGACTTAGACTCGTACATGTGGGACCCTAACTCGGACCTACACCCCAGATAATCAAGACGACAACATAGAGACTTGAGGTTCAACTCAGACTCAATATCAGAGACTCAAGACTTGCAATCCAGAGACTTTGAGACACTTCAGACTCCGAGATTGGAGGTTTGACTCAGACTTGTATCCTAAAGGCATAAATCTACACCCTAGAGTTTCAAGGCATAAATCAGACCCACAGATCAGAGACGCCACTCAGACTTGAGACTCATCCCACAGACCTCCTGCTTGACCTGCACCACAGAGACTCAAGGCATGACTCAGAATCGCAACTCAAGACTTGAGACACTCAAGACTCAACTCGCACCCTAAAGACTCGAGGTTTGACTCGGAATCGCACCTGCGACTCAAGACTTAACTTGCACCCGAAAGACTCAAGGTTTGACTCTGAATCACACCTGCGACTCAAGACTTAACTTGCACTCAAAAGACTCGAGGTTTGACTCAGAATCGCACCTGCAACTTAAGACTCAACTCGCACCCTAAAGACTAGAGGTTTGACTCTGAATCACACCTGCGACTCAAGACTTAACTTGCACCCGAAAGACTCAAGGTTTGACTCTGAATCACACCTGCGACTCAAGACTTAACTCGCACCCTAAAGACTCGAGGTTTGACTCTGAATCACACCTGCGACTCAAGACTTAACTCGCACCCTAAAGACTCGAGGTTTGACTCTGAATCACACCTGCGACTCAAGACTTAACTCGCACCCTAAAGACTCGAGGTTTGACTCTGAATCACACCTGCGACTCAAGACTTAACTTGCACCCTAAAGACTCGAGGTTTGACTCTGAATAACACCTGCGACTCAAGACTTAACTTGCACTCTAAAGAGGCAAGTCCTGGACTCGCATCTGAGATTTAAGACTCAGCTTGGAACTTAGAGACTTGAGGTTTGACTCGGACTTGAATACCAGAGACTTAAGACTGAGCTTGCACTGCTAGAGATTTAAGGCTTGACTTGGATCTGCAGATCAGAGACTCAACTCAGACTCGCACCTAGACTTGAGGCTTGACTTGGACATTGACTTTAGAACATCAAGCCTCAAGTTGGACCCTAAAGACTCAAGGCTCGACTCTGAAAACGCACCTGTGACTCAAGACTTAAATTGAACCCTTGAGGCTCGACCCAGAAGCGCACCTACAAGAATCAAGACTCAATTTGAAGCCTAGTGACTCAAGACTTGACTTGACTCAGAGAGAGTCAAGTCCTGGACTCGTTTTTGAGATTTAAGACTCAGCTTAGAACTTATAGACTTGATGTCTCAAGACTGAACTCGCACTCTAAAGACTCAAGGCTCGACGTGGAAGCGCACCTGCGACTCAAGACTCGAGTTGCACCTTAGACACTCCAGACTCGACCCAGAAGCGCACCTATTCAAGACTCAATTTGAAGCCTAGTGACTCAAGGTCTGACCTGACTCAGAGAGACTCAGACTCACACCCAAAAGACTTGAGGCTTGACTTGGACATTGACTTTAGAACATCAAGCCTCAAGTTGGACCCTAAAGACTCAAGGCTCGACTCTGAAAACGCACCTGTGACTCAAGACTTAAATTGAAGCCTAGTGACTCAAGGCCTGACTTGACTCAGAGAGACTCAGACTCAAAAAACTTAAGCCTAAACGTGCACCCTAAAGACTCAAGGCTCGACTCGGAATCGCACCTGTGACTCAAGATTTATATTGAACCCAAACGACTCGAGGCTCGACCTAAAATCGCACCTGCGAGAATCAAGACTTGCATCAGAGAGACTCAGACTCACACCCAATGAACTTGAGGCACTCTGGGCTCAACTTGGACTTGCATCTCGGAGAATTGAAACTCGACTCGGATTCTCGCTTCAGAAATTCAAGCCTCGAGTCTGACTCACACCCAAGAGACTCAACCTCCAGAGACTTGAGACTTGGAATCACAAAAACGCGAACATCCCTGACACGGCCTCTTACTTACTGTGTGTAGTATCATTAATTAAGGTGGGGGTTCCCACACAATCATAGGAAATGCTGCATACTTTTAATCGGTCCCTTCTTATTCCCTTGTTTCTCTTGCAGACCAACACGGATCCAGATTCAGTTATGCTAGGTGCAGCGATGTGTGGCATTGCATTGTGTATAATTCATGAAGCAATGAAGGAACAGTTATACAAGAGGGTAAGGAAGTGAACAGTGCATCATATTCATATGGTTGCAGGGCCAGTTTACACTCCATACACTGTAAGCCTTTGGGAACCCCGTCCTTATGAGGTTTTTATGCAAACAAGATATTGCTAGCAATAATATAGTTCTCCAGATCAATATATATATATATAAAAGTATATATCCCAAAATATATGCCCTTATTTAATAGAGCATTGTAGCACTATTACACTGGAGGGTTTTCTGCTTCTTCAGTCTCTACATAGACGTATCCATACCCAAACTGTCAAGAGTAAAAGGGGTCAGGCGTACTACTGAGCCTCAGGACCAGATGAAGGTTGAAGGGAATGTCAGTGGAGGAGTTTGATACACTAATTAAACATTGTAAATGTTTCCATCATTTCTCAAAACTCTTCAGCTATCCAGCCTACAGCTGTTTAGACTGACGATCAAATGTTGTGGTGCCCCTTGCTAAAGGAAATTTGTCCCGCAGCTTCCAAAGGACATCCACATCCAAGGAGTTGCTGGGTGTTTATTAAGCCCTGGGAATATCAGCCTGAACTTAACTTAACTTTAAGTTCCAGGGCTACTTTTTGAAGATAGGTCAGGACAGCATTACCAGGAGTTGATGATCCCTGGTTTAAGGGTTATCCCTATCGATTGTCAGGAGATTGCGAGATTCGCTAATCTGTCAGGTGGAAAAGTGGTCAAGGTCAATTTCTGGGATAATAATCTTATCCAGAGCTTGTAACTCGTAGTTAGACGTTGTCACACAGGTGAGAGCATGTAGTGTTTAGACGTCCTGCCCAAGGACTCTTATTGTGGTGTGCTTGCTTACGCCAGAAATTGAACCCAAACAACAACTACTACTGACCCACCACAGGACTCGATGAGTGGTGCAGTCGTCTAAACATTGGCCCTATTGGTGGGGCTTTGTGAGTTCGCCATTTCCCCATTTGTCAAGAAAACCTAATGGGCCACCATCTTTCAGAGTGGGCAGGATGACCCTTCCTCTTCCCCATCACACAAAGCAGTTCTATCTGTTAGCTGACGCAACTAACTAGCAGTTACACACTAGCACACACTAGTATTCTCCCAGCCAGATAGCATTGTGTGATTGGGGGGGGGGACCTCCAGCCGTCAACTCCAGCCACTGTTGATCTGCACTGACTCGACCTGCGAAACCCACTGTCGCGTACCTGTAATACAATGGCAATAAACTCAGTGCTAGTTGAAGGAGTCATATGATATTCGGACAAATACCAGACATGTTAATTGTTTTTGCGAAAAGATAGCTGAGTTATAGCATGAACTCAGTCCTGCACACTGCTGGTACATGCATCCCTTTTGTAAAACCAGTGCCGTCTGTTTAATGTCCAGTGCGCACCCACCAAAACACGACGATTCACATACCTGTTTGTACCGTGTGTATTAGGTGTCGGGGTACTGGTGTCTTATGATGTGTATTCACTGTTGGCTCCATCTGCATTGGATTGTGTTTGTGAAGGTTCGAGCGTGTGTATGTTTACGTGTGAGTTCTGTGTTTACAAGAAGAAAACACTGGATAAATGATGTATGTTGAACACCACCCGTTGTTGGAAGTCCCTGGCCTATTTCCCCACCCTAAGAGAATCGTCGAGTTTCACCCGGCCTACTGTTACTTGGTGTACTTATAAATATAATAAATATTTGGCTTCACTCATATATACACACACACCCCAACTCCAACTCCTAAATTCCTAAATCATATTAAAAGTACCGGATGGAGCACCATCCATAACTCCACAGCTCCTCAGCTAACCCCTCTGGATGGTGCCAATAGGTTCATGTTTATTTGTTTATCTGCTCCAGAGAGTCCTATTCTATTGGCAGTACTTCTCATTTGCACATCTGTGTCAACAAGCAGCTGAATGCATTCATAAGAAGGGGTGTCCACAGACATTTGGACATCAATCTGTCAATCCCAGACAGCAAGTAACATGCACTCGGAGTACCCCACCCTCCCCCACATTGGTCTGCAGTGGATTGTTAACATAGCAGGCCTTGGATAAGGCCATGGTCAGCAGGTGTGACCGCAATATTTATAGACTGGCTAATGGGAAACACTGTAGAAACACATAATGCCCCAGGCCGATCTTCTACGACCTTCTACGATGGCTAACGTTTAGCACCCCTGGTCAAAAGGTCTTCTCAATCTGAAGCAGGATTGCTGTATGATTTTAGATTTAAGTTGAAGGGAACATCATGTTTGGGCACCCCAAGAGATTTCAACTCTCATAAAATGTTACCCAGGTCTCAGAGGTCTTAATTAGCTTGCCAGGGCTGTGGCTTCTTCAGAATCATCGTTAGGAACAATCAGCAGCCATGGGCTCCTCCAAGCAGCTGCTGAGCACTCTGAAACTTGCAATAGGCCTAACTGATGCTCACAAAGCAGGAGAAGACTATAAGAAGATCGTCAGACAGCTGCTTCCTCATGTTGTAATGGTCATTACCAGCATGGCGAAGGTCAAGTTGAGGCCTAGAAGACCAAGAGAACGTTCAGAAGGAATTGCTCCTTGATAAAAGTATTGGCACACCTGCTTATTCAAATAGCTTCTTCCAAAATCAAGAGTATGAAAAAGAGCTTATCCTGCTTTCGTTGCAGTACCTGTCTCAACTGTCCGGGGAAGAAGAAGACTTTCTACTAGATTTTGGAGGGAAGATTTGATTGCATTCAGCATCAAGTGAAGTGGATGTTGAATAATGATCACCACCACGCCTCATCATCCTCATCCCACCTCCCCAACTCATCCCAAAAGTATTGGATGGCCATTGGGTTCATGTTTATCTGCTACAGCGCATTTGCACATCCGTGTCAGCATTGGGTGCAGCCGAATGCATTAATTAGAAGGAGTGTCCACAAACATTTGGACATATTGTGTGTGTATTATGTCCCCTCAACCCTCAAAGGCATGGTGCAGGGTTGCTCACGGTGGGCCAGTTCCTGGAAGGCCAGCATCCAGCACAGTCGGACAATTCCCTACTCAATCAAACCTGATAACTGACCTGGCAGTTGATGGACGAGTTGAACCCAGGTCAGTCCCTGGCTTAGAGAATGTGCGAGAGAGTATTTAGAGAGCATTGTTGAATTGAATATTAAAGTGCTTTAATAATTAACAGATTATTAACAAAAACATCTCACAATCATAAACACACACGCGATGAAACACATGAAAAAACATTTGATCCATGAATGTTAGCATAGCAGAAGCTATATTCAAGTTTTGCCTGGGGTGAAAACATCGTGATTCAGAAATGTGGAAGGAAACTATTTGAGTCGCCAAAATAATATTTCCTAAATTTCAATTCAAATTCACAATTCAATCCAATAGAATTTCAAAAGTTTAAGAAGTTTAAATGAGGAAAACAAACAATACACTGAATACACAAAAAAACAAGTGAGTTGAGGAGCTCAGGAACACAGCAGTGGAATATAGATTATTGTTGTTATGAAATAAACAGTCAGTCAAATATTATGAATACTGCATATCATCCTAGTCAACAGTAACCGATTCTAGCTTTCAGTAATCAAAGCAAAAGACCACACCTGCCCAGAGTTTGTACTGAAAAGAATTGTTCACTCTAATGCCATTTAGCGTTGTAGGGAGCCCCGCTGGTCACATCTTACATAAATAATACAAGATAACGTTAAAGCGTGGGAACACGATAATTAAGTCGTGGTGACAACTTAGTAAGCCATAGGAAGAAGATAATTCATTTGTGGTCACTACGTATTAAGTTACGGGAACAAAGTAATTTAGTCACGACTTAGTAAGCCGTGGGAACGAGATAACTAAGTGGTGGTCGTGACTTAGTAAGCTGTGGGAACAAGATAAATAAGTCAAGCTCACGATTTATTAAGTCAGGGGAACAAGACTTACGTCTTGTAAGCCTTAGGAACAAGATCATTCATTTGTGGTCATGACTTAGTAAGGCGTGGGACCAGGATAATTAATTTGTGGCCACTGCTTATTAAGTCATAGGAACAAGACAATTCATTGTCATAATTTAGTATGGCGTGGGAACAAAATAATGAAGTTGTGGTCACAAATTAGTAAGGTGTGGGAACAAGATAATTAAGTGAAGCTCACGACTTATTAAGTCATGGAAACAAGACTTAAGTCATGCTCACAACTTAGTAAGCCATAGGAACAAGATACATTTGTGGTCATAACTTAGTAAGGGGTAGGAACAGGATAATTCATCTGTGGTCACTACTTAGTAAGTTGTGGGAACAAGACAATTAAGTCATGGTCATAACTTAGTAAGATGTGGGAACAAGATAATTAATTAGTGGCCACTGCTTATTAAGTCATGGGAACAAGACAGTTAAGTCATTGTCATAATTTAGTATGACGTGGGAACAAAATAATGAAGTTGTGGTCACAAATTAGTAAGGTGTGGGAACAAGATAATTACGCAGTGTTCACAATGTAGTAAAGTGTGGGAACAAGATAATTAAGTAATGCTCACAAGTTAGTAAGCATGGGGACTAGATAATTAAGTCATGGTTACAACTCAGTAAGGTGTGGGAACAAGCAAATTAAGTTGTGGTCACTACTTAGTGAGGCGTGGGAACGACTTAGTAAAGCAAGATCTTGTTATTTAATGACCACAACATGTTTTATTCTAGTAAGATGTCACCAGCGGACTCCGTAGGGGGACAAACAGACCTCTGCATAACTTTAAAGCATTAGCTGGACAGTTAAAACCTGGACACTATTGGGTGTTTAGGTGGTTGTGGAATGGATACAGCAAGAGTGGCCGTCCCAAAGTCCTGACCTTAACCCTATCAGAAATATGTGGACTGTGCTTGAAGGTCGGATCCATGCCAGGAAACCCTGGACCTCTGCCAGTTTCGAAAAAAAGGGTGGTCAGTTCTGCTAGAGGCTGGTTGATGGCTACCAAAAACATCTTGTCAGGATGTATACCATTCAAAGAAATCACAGGAAGCTCAATAGTATCATGAAATTAATGTTCATGGCCAGTGTTTATGAACATCTGACCAATTAGACACATTTTTTAATTACTAGTGCTCCCCCTAGCACTAGCAAAGCTCCCGACATTTAACACAGGACTTAACACATGTCTTCTCCGATACCTGCAAAGTCAGCCACCGCCCCTTTTCCAACTGCTGCCAATGTGGCATCGGCGGGCAGCCAACACACTCTGAGGAAAGCGCCAGGTCCCCAGCTCCCCCACACCAGCTAACAGACATCTGTGCCAACATCACCTCAAGGGTGATGAGGGGGAAGAGCGTCCTCTACCCACCTGGAGAGAGCATGACCGATTGTGCTCTCTGGGACTCCGACTGCTGATGGCATGCATGGCTCGGGACCCCTAGGCCTTAGCGGCGATTCAGCCTAATTTGACTTAAAGTCTAAAGAGTAATATTTGGGGGCAAGAGGAAATGTATGGAGGAATAAAAGACTTAGCGGTTAGCGGTTAGCCACAGCGTGGAAAATTAATTTTCAACAGACCAGAACAGCAAATAGCCATTTTAATTGGTGGCCCATGGCTTCCATTCATAGTTCCCCGTTCAAATTAGCACATTTGGTTGAGCTATTCCTATAAAACTCAGAGCGAGGGATAGAAGATGGAGAGAGGGCTGAGGTTTTGTCCCTCGTCCGTGTCACAAGGGTTGTAAAAGGGAAAGACGGGCCCCACCAGGGAGTCCGTAAAGAATGAGAACAGCGATGTCATGGTGATGGCATTGTAGAAGGACACCTCCTCCCTCTCATAGTCCAGGAACACCCCGATGCGGATGGGCACGGTGGCGGAGCGCACCAGCGTGGGCTTGGGGTGGGTGCAGGCCAAGATGGAGCCGTTCTTCAGCGACAGCGTCCAGAAGCCGTTCGCTGTGGTGGACGAGTCCATCTCCCCGCGGGGCACGTTCTCTTTGGCCACGCCCACTCTCCACGCCGTCTTTCCTCGTACGTCCACCTCCCAGTAATGACGCCCGTGACTGAATCCCTCCCGGCCCATCACGCAGTAGTAGTAGTGGAAGCGCTTAGGGTTCTTCTCCTCCTCCTCCTCCTCCTCCTTAACCACTTGCTTCTCATTCTCGAAATGCACCGTCGTGTCACCCGCAGAGACGGTGAGCAGCGGGTGCGCAGTCTCAGGGTCGAAGGTCAACATGGATATGTCTGCAAGTGAGAAGGAGTTTACAAATGAGGCCATCAGTGGAACGTGACCTGAGTTCAGAAGGGTCTGCAATGGGGGCAGATGTCTTGGGGGATCCCCTGTACAACAGCTACAATAGGTACCAAGGTAGTCGAGAATCCCGACACCACAACCTTTGAAGCCATGCTAACTCCTCATCGATGCTAACACCTCGGAATGGCCTAGAATAGCCACCACCTCACTGTGTATCTATAGAGAGAATAGAAGCTCTGCCTTCTATGCCATTAGTGAGGAACCATGCCAGCTATGCTTCCCACTCAGTGAAAGAATGCCTATTTTTAACTTCAAGGACCAGCCTTTTTTGCCTGGCAGTGGAACTCAACTTGGCACCTCAGCTGTTTAATTCAGTTTATTTTTACAGTATAGTGCTTTTACCAACAGTCAATATCCCAAAGCATCCCTCCAGACATGCAGGAGCAAGCCCTCTATAAGTGCCGCCAAAGGAGATGGCTCCTTAAGATCACATGGAATAAACATAGAGAGGAGCCAAGTCTCGGAAGGGAAAAACTCCCTGAAAGAATGATGAAGAACCACTGAGAGGAACCAGGACTTAACATGAGAAACTCCATAAAACCCTGAGGATGAACCACTCAGGGGAACCAAGACTCAAAAAGAGAACCACACAAGGAGCCACGACTGAAACTCTCGAAGACCCTGTGGAAGAGAAGCCAGGAAGAATGAGAAAGAACCACAAAAAAAACAAGACTCTAAATCTGAAACCATAAGGAAGAACCACTGAGAGGAACCAGGAACTCTCCAAGAGCATGATGAGGAACCATGAAGAGCAACCAAGATCTTGCAGAAGTTTTTAAGACCACAAGGAAGAACAACTAAGAGGAACAAAGCTTTAAAAAAAGAAACTCCCTAAGGCCACATGGAAGAACGACTGAGGAACCAAGACTCAAAATCTGAAACCATAAGGAAGAACCACTGAGAGGAACCAAGAACTCTCCAAGAGCATGATGAGGAACCATGAAGAGCAACCAAGACTCAATAGGAAAAACATCCTAAAATCACAGGGATCTACTAGAAAGATCTATTCGGAAGAACCAAGACTAAAAAGAAAAGTCCTAAAGAACCTTGCAGAAGGTTTTAAGACCACAAGGAAGAACAACTAAGAGAAACAAAGCCTCTTAGGCCAAGACTCAAATGGGGAAACTAGCCAAGACTCCACTGAGAACCCATCCTCCTGCACTGGCGAATGAAACGACAGTAGGAATCAGACAAATTAGTCCAATGGAAGTACTTGCCTGAGATGAGAAAAGAAAAGTTGGGGTTAGATCTTAGGTAGAAGGTTAGAATGTAGTCCGGTTCACAACCATGCTCAGAGAAAGGCAATGGTGGACACTGTTAGAAACTAACAGTTAGTTGACAGAGGCTGGTGGTAACAAAGGTAGACGAAGTACTTGGGTAGAGAGAAGCCTTCATGTGTTTCCATATCCTGTATTGAATGGGTCCCACAAACTGGCCTGAGAAAATCTCACTCTCCACTGGAGGCGGGCGGATAAAATTCACCTCACATCTGATAGAAAGGGACAGAGGGATGGACAGAGTTAATGTCTGAGAGACGTACCCAGCCTAAGACTCTACAGTAAGTTTAAAGCAATGACCGTAGAAAACATAGACGCAGTAGTTCCATTGTCTTCCATTCTACAGAAATAAGGCCGAAAATGTCGGCCATGTTGTCAGATTTGCACAGTAGACACCAAAGGCAGAGCCAGACTCGCCTACTCAGACCAAGCCTCAGTGTCTCAGACCGCCTTCACTGAGCTTTCGGTGCAGTGCAGCTCATGGAAGTTACTCTACAACTCAGCTCCTCCATGTAATGAACAGAAAGGACTCAACCGGTCTCTTTTAGCCAAGGCTGTCAATCATTTCACTGCTTAGTGTAGCCCCGCCTTCTTACAATGGAGCAGATTAAGGGTTTGAAAACTGATTCCTGGGGGAATATTAAAAAGGGGGCAATACTGGCTCATGGAAAACTAAATGCTGGAATTTGGAGACACTGGAGATAGAAAGACCTTTGAGAGATGTTGTGTTGTCCATGTTTTCTACAGTCATTGGTCTACAGTAGGATATGACAGGGATTTGGAGGGATCCAAATGACAACAATTCTTTATTAGGACCCAGTAGAAAGATGTTGCGGACACTTACCTTTTCAGCAGATCTTTAATTTCCTGAAACCACAAACAGAAGATATCTATTTAGCGCCATATTTTACAAGCTGGCCAACACATTCATTCTCTGGGTTCCAGTCACATCCATTCAGTCATGTGATTGTTGGTGTGAACCAAACAGTGTCAGATAGCATCCAGCATGTTCTGCGGCTACATGCCAATCCCTCCCATGGAGCAATCGCCATGTCCACTTCACACATGGCTCAAAAAGGTAATGCGGAGTTGCTCTTGGTATCAACAAATGATTTGAATGAGGTCAACCACCTCGTTTATGTAATGCATGCACTTGCTGGACTAGTTGTTGTAGTCGTGTCCAAAAGTATTCAGACATCTGCAGTATTTACTGCACTGTTCTGCAGTATTCTCAATGTCTGAGTCCCATCACACACCCTGCAGGTATTTCTAGCCTGATCATCGTCAAGCAGTGCCTTCTGCAGCAGCCATGGAAGAATAGAGGCTGATGGGCAGGTCTCAAAGGACCAGGTGAGGTCATCAGTAAGGTGTACACCAATGGTCATGTGATCAACAGACAAGCACCTTCAGAAGTTTGGGGCTGTCCTCCTCCTTCAGCTTGCAGTTCAGCGTCTCGATGGCCCTCTCCAGGTCACGGCCTTGCATGGCAATCTTCTTCTCTCTCTCCTTCAGCACCTTCACCCGTCTGTCCCTCTCCTTCCTCAGTCGCTCCAGGTCCCTCTCCTCTTCTTCTTCCAGGAAGCGATGAAGATTCTGGAACTCTGCCTGGATTTCCCGCTCCATGTCCTCAAACTGACTCTGAGAGGACACAAAGAGAGGAGATAAATGAATGTCTGATAAGAGCAAGGGAGACTGACTCAGAGGGAGACTAAGATAGAGAGGTCGGATTAGATTACTCTAATGCAGGAGTCTCTCAGACGCTATCAGATGTTTCATGTAACATATCTCGGTCTCTTACCTTCTTGGGAAGCAAATACAACACAGGGAGTGTTTTCCCTGTCGTTATGTGGTATCTGTACATACAGTACGAGGATATGTTACATCAAGTGAGTCATTTCTTGCGTTTACCTCCACATCCATGGCCTCCACATAGGTGTCTTTCTCAGCTTCATAGCATTCATCAATTTCATGTTTAATCTTCTTGATGGCCTGAATCAACTTCTCCTATAACACAAGTGTAAGTAGAAGTCATCTGTAGCAGTGTTTGCATTTATACTGCAATGCTTTCTCTGTGCTACAAAGTTGCTAGCAATTAAATGCTCCTGTAACCATACAATTCAGGGTCATACACTGTGTCTTACACTCCTAGAAACAATCAATATAAGGTATAACCCATTATGAATTAGTCTTAAACACGGTGTGATGAATGCTGTGCTACATTGTGCTAGCATTGAAATCAGTGTGATGAATGTAAGGCTATTCTGTATTAATTTTAAACAGTTTGATGTATGCTACCCTATATTGTGCTGGTATTAAACACATAATAAATGTTACACTATACTGTGGTAGTATTAAACACAGTGTGATGAATGTTACACTATACTGTGGTAGTATTAAACACAGTGTGATGAATGTTACACTATACTGTGGTAGTATTAAACACAGTGTGATGAATGTTACACTATACTGTGGTAGTATTAAACACAGTGTGATGAATGTTACACTATACTGTGGTAGTATTAAACACAGTGTGATGAATGTTAGGCTGGATTGTATTAGTTTTTAAACAGAGTGATCAATGTTACGCTACATTGTGCCAGTTTTAATGTTAGGCTATTATGTATTAGTATTAAACACAGTGTAATTATCATTAGGCAATACTATATTAGTATTAAACACAGTGTAATGAATGCTACGCTACATTATGCCAGTTTTAAACTGTGTAATTAACGTTAGGCTATTCTGTATTAGTGTTAGTATTAAACACAGTGTGATGAAGATTAAGCTATACTGTATTAGTATTAAACAGTATGATGAACATTAGGCTATTCTGTATTAGTATTAAACACAGTGTGATGAACATTAGGCTATTCTGTATTAGTATTAAACACAGTGTGATGAACATTAGGCTATTCTGTATTAGTATTAAACACAGTGTGATGAACATTAGGCTATTCTGTATTAGTATTAAACAGTGTGATGAACATTAGGCTATTCTGTATTAGTTTTAAACAGTGTGATGAACATTAGACTATTCTGTATTAGTATTAAACAGTGTGATGAACATTAGACTATTCTGTATTAGTATTAAACAGTGTGATGAACATTAGGCTATTCTGTATTAGTATTAAACACAGTGTGATGAACATTAGGCTATTCTGTATTAGTATTAAACAGTGTGATGAACATTAGGCTATTCTGTATTAGTTTTAAACAGTGTGATGAACATTAGACTATTCTGTATTAGTATTAAACAGTGTGATGAACATTAGGCTATTCTGTATTAGTATTAAACAGTGTGATGAACATTAGGCTATTCTGTATTAGTTTTAAACAGTGTGATGAACATTAGACTATTCTGTATTAGTATTAAACAGTATGATGAACATTAGGCTATTCTGTATTAGTATTAAACACCGTGTGATGAACATTAGGCTATTCTGTATTAGTATTAAACACAGTGTGATGAACATTAGGCTATTCTGTATTAGTATTAAAAACAGTGTGATGAACATTAGGCTATTCTGTATTAGTTTTAAACAGTGTGATGAACATTAGGCTATTCTGTATTAGTTTTAAACAGTGTGATGAACATTAGGCTATTCTGTATTAGTTTTAAACAGTGTGATGAACATTAGACTATTCTGTATTAGTATTAAACAGTGTGATGAACATTAGGCTATTCTGTATTAGTATTAAACACAGTGTGATGAACATTAGGCTATTCTGTATTAGTATTAAACACAGTGTGATGAATGCTATGCCACATTATGCCAGTTTTAAACAGTGTGATGAACGTTTGGATATAACATTTGTTTCAATACAGTGTGATGATCAGTAGTGTATGTTGCATTGTTTTAAACTCATTAGGCTGTATTGTAGTTTGTTTAAACATAACACAATTATATTATATTATAAAGTTTTGTATTGGGAAAAATATATCGGTATAAGCTATAAATATTCCAAATATTTTGAATAAAACCTTTTAAATTCAGTTACAAACTTCTATTACCAAATAATAGCCCCACCAGACTGTACAGGCGTCCCTGTAGTTACTGAGCAATACACCTTAGTGTGCAATAAGCCTTGGAGCGTTAAGGGGTTAAGTCACATAAAGTAGCTCAAACAACCAGAAGGTTGTAAATGGAGAATACCGTCCTTGCTTTGACAGCGATATTTAGATTTTTTTTAATCCACTGTCCTACTTGCCACACTTCGGCTAGTGATCCAGGTCAAATGTGCACTGAAGGACAGTGGAAAGGTCCTGCTCTTACCTTCTGGTCATCGAGAAGAGACTTGCTGTAGTTGTTGTTTGTGTCCTTCATGTGATTGTTGAACATTCCAGTGTCCCTGTCAGAGCTAGACCGAAACTTCAGCACGTCACACATTAGATAGAGGGGGCACGGTTAAAAAGAGTGTGTGTGTGTGTGTGTGTTAGGGAGAGAGAGAGAGAGAGAGAGAGAGAGAGAGAGAGAATAGAAGGGCAGAGACAGAAAGCAATAAATCTCGGGGGGCACTAGTGAGTGATTGGTCGAGTGAAGCCGAGAACAGAGCAAATGTGACCTGACCTCTATGCCCAAATGTAGTCCATCAGCCAAGACCAGTTTGGTGTATGAAGTCACTGCCTCTGTAGTTCAGCAAAGAAGCTATGAAGCTAATGTAGCTAACAACTAATAGAAGCTTATGTACACCAATTAGCATTGGGCATTGAAGAAATTTGAGGTCAGTTAAGTAACACCAAATGCCCAAACCAAATGCCGGAAACGGACAGCCATGTGGACACCATTCATAACTGTTCATATGTAACATAGGTATCTTCAACCACATGCTAGTCTTCACCCTTCCAGCACTGGTAGCATTGTGTGATGCAGGGTCCTGGGTAGTGGGAGGGACACTACAGAAACCCACCCAGTCCGAATTGTCTAATGCGCTGCCACTGCGGCCCGGAGTTCGCGAGCTGAAACCCAGAGCCATGCTGCTTTGCCATCAGCAGCTGGAGTCAGAGAGAGCACAATTGGCCATGCTCTCTCTGGGTAGGTAGATGGCGCTCTCTCCCCTCAACACTCGTAAGCGATGTCGTCCGGCACAGGGGTCTGTCTGTTAGCTGGTCCGGCTCTCCTGCTAGCGAGAAAAAGTGAGAAAAATGAGAAATGTAAATTGTTTTTTTTTTACCATCATTAACATTACAAATAAAACTGGTAAACATGGTGGTGGGAGCTTCCCTGGTGGGTTGGATAGTAAATGAAGTGGCTGTCTTTGTGTATTAGTGTCGCAGTCATGGTGGCAACCACCACTGTAAAGCGCCGCATACCCGGCTCCGACGCACCAGCCCGCAGACACCAGCACCACACTTATGCGATGTGGGGAGAGAGCGCCATCTACCCACCATGGAAAGAGCGAGGCCAGTTGTGCTCTCTCTGGGCCTCGGCTGCCGATGGCTATCAGCATTCGAACCAGCGATCCTCTGATCGTAGTGACAGCCTTAACCAAACGGGGGCCAACCTAGTAGTCCAGTAGACATTTTGAAAATGTGGTGGTGCCTGGTAGCTTCAAACCATCGCTTTAAAATGGTCATAATCGAACATCAGCACCAGGGGCGAGAGACAAAAGACAGAGGGGGGGTTTGAGAGGCTTTATTTATGGGAGATGAGAGAATAGCTTTCTATTTCTGTCCATCTGTCCCTCTGCAACAAGAGACGACGGCAGAGGACAGGCAGTGTTGGAGAGAAAGACACATGGGCTTAGGTTTCAGTCTGGAAGCCTAGAGTAGAGAAGCCTATGGACGAATGTGTGTGTGTGTGTGTGTGTGTGTGTGTGATTATACAGAAACAGTGGAGACATTATGCTTCATAAAGAGCGTCCTGTCTGCAGAGATTTTCTGGATTCTTCCACGAATCGAATCATGAGGTTTCCAGAGCAGCGCTGACTGTGTGACAATGGGAACCTATTGAGGGTGAAGGTCTCTTCTCACACTGTCAGAAGCCGTGAGTCCCCCCCCCCCTTACCACCCCTCCCTCCACCCCACGC
Source organism: Salminus brasiliensis (assembly GCF_030463535.1). Taxonomy (NCBI): domain Eukaryota; kingdom Metazoa; phylum Chordata; class Actinopteri; order Characiformes; family Bryconidae; genus Salminus; species Salminus brasiliensis. The sequence continues at coordinate 43,352,586 of NC_132882.1, forward strand.
CAGTCCACTGCCCCCTTTAGATGTATTATTCATATTCATATTCATATATGGCTGCTGAGACCTTGCAGAGAAGGTAACTAAGCGCATATACAAATTAAAAGTCCTGCTGAAACTAGAAAAAGGGACCAGGGACGTCTTTGGTTAGCCCTCCATTTCAGTCCTGTACCCCCCTTCTCCCTTTTTAGTAATTTCCTATTATCACCTAGTAGCTAGCTGGCTAGGAATCCCCCGTCACACAATGCTACTGCAGCTAACTTTGGACGGAGTCATTGGCCTGTGAACACTAACCACTAATTCTCAGCTCACACTGTGTAGCATCATACTGAGTGAAGGGGGGAGAGGAAGGGTCATCCCACCCACCTGGAGGTAACTGAGGCCAGTTATGCTCTCTGGGACTAACCCCCACTCGTCTTATAATTGTAGTGGTACCACATAGGAGAAACTGGGGACTAGATTGATCTTAAGAGGTCTCGTAGAGTCCGTACCTCGACGGGTCAGGGCTGTTTTGGCTGCAACGTGTGGGGAACCTACACAATATTAGGCAGGCGGGTTTAATGTTATGGCTTTGTCCATATATTAATAGACAACAGTCAGATTGGGCCTTTAACTTGTATACCTTATTGTTTGCCTTTTTCTAATATAAATTATGAAGAAAATCTTATGTATGGTTACATGTTTCAACACAGATGAATGCTAGGAACAGTGTCCCTCTTTTTCATTCTCATTTTTCCTACATAAAAGCCCTTTAATTTTTTTTTTACTATAAATAAATCTGGTCTTCATCATGGCATAGCTATTTATATATTTAAGATACAAAAAATTCAAATACTAATTCTAAATATATATATATATATATATATATATATATATATATATATATATATATATATTTAAATATAAAAAATAGATATATTATATATAATATTAAAAAATAATATATTATTATAATATTATCAGAAATATTATCAGCGTACTAATACTATACTAATACTATATTTACTATATATAATATATAATACTATAATATATAAAAATAGACATATTATATATAATATAAAAAATAATATATTATTCTAATATTATCAGAAATATTATCAGCGTACTAATACTATACTAATACTATATTTTATGGCACAAACAATCAAAAACATTAAAAAAAGAAAACGCTCGTTTACTAGCTAGCTAGCTATCTAGGTAGCTAGCAAGCGTTTACTTATACAAAATAAAAGTCCACACAGAGGTTTAGTTCCCTCTAAACCAAGCTAGCTCTAAATAAATAAATAAACGAATAATATAATTTAACACACTGCATAATAACAGAGTGCGTCGGGGTATTTAATTGATCTATTTTTATTTTTTATTATTATTATTTTACCCTCACGCGCGCTGATGTCCGGCGTGTGAGGGAGCTCTGAGCGGAAGTAAACACAGCGCTCCGTCTTTAGCCTTTTCTCTCCTAATGGAAATGACTGAACTTTCTACAGTTATTAGGCGAATTTCTCAACGCTGTTAAATCTGCAGACTCCTCAGAATCAGGTCGGTAGCACTCGCCATCTCCCCCAGCTCCTCTGTGTTCCTGTGAACGTATGAAAGCTAAGCTAAGCTAAGCTAAGCTAATTGACCTCAGCGAGGAAGCTGTGCAGGGTCGCTAGGGTAACGTTAGCGAGCTAGCTAGCCAGCTAACTCCTCTAGCTAACGTTGTGCATCGTTTATTGAATAAATACACTGTGATAAGGTTTTATTTGTACAAAAGCCTCAAAAATAGCAATAAAAATAATAGTTGGAGGCATAAAAACGTTGTGAATAATTGAATTATTAATGAATAACTAGCTGTTCCTTTAATGAAGCTGATGCTGGGCCCTATGTGTACCTGTGATCTTGGTATTGCTGGTGAGGTTAGTGATATTTCAGAGAGCAGTTCACTACAGTGTGTCTTATGGGCTGAAATGCATCAGATTCCAGGTGTAAAAGTAAAGAATTCAGGTGTTCAGTGTCTGTTGTGAGTAAGATCTTAGTAGTGAACTACTATTGAACCAAAGTTATTATTTTTCATGGAAAGAAAGTCTGCCTCTAATTCCCACGCTGTCTTCTTTTTCACCAGACATGAATGGCCAGGCTGAACTGGACGTGGATTACAAGCGGAAATACAAAAACCTCAAGCGCAAACTGAAGTTTCTGGTGTATGTAAGTAGCCTTTTGCTGCTTTCTATTTTGGTTGTTGAATTTCCTTTAGATTTAACCTGCATTCGGTTAAATCCCTTCATTCTGACCCTTTCCGTTCATTTCAGGAGCAAGAATGTTTTCAGGAGGAGCTGAGAAGAGCACAGAGGAAACTGCTCAAGGTTTCCAGGGACAAAAGGTCAGGGCTGTGGTCAGGACTGGCTTTTTCGAATCCTGGACGAGTTGGAGACTTAGACTAGTGGAGACTGCGTCCAAATGAGAGCAAGGCTGATAAAGATCAAGACCTGCCCAAGAATTAAGCCTGACTGCTTAACTAGTCCTCAACCGAATACAGAGCTTTACCTCTACAGATTCACTTAGGAGGACAGAATGTCCTTACATTTAGTTGTCTATACTGTTCAAATAAAATTAAGTCCAAGTACAAATACTATAGACTCGGAGACACGTCCGGGTACAAAAGGAACCACGTTTGAGACAAGTCAGAGTACAAATATTGTCAAGCCTGAGACAAGTCCAAGTTCCAATATCATCATGTCAGAGACAAATCTGATTACAAGTGCTACCAAGCGTGAGACGAGTCCAGGTACAAATGCTGTCCTGTCAGAGACAAATCCAAGTACAAACACTATTAAGGCTCAGACAAGTCCAAGTACAAATGCTATCAAGCCTGAAACACATCTGGGTACAAATGCTATCATATCAGAGACAGTCCAAGTACAAATACTGTAGACTCGGAGACGCGTCCGGGTACAAAAGGAACCAAGTTTGAGACAAGTCAGAGTACGAATACTATGATGTCAGAGAAACGTCCAAGGACGAATACCGTCTAGACTGAGACGAGTCCAAGGACGAATACCGTCTAGACAGAGACGAGTCCAAGGACGAATACTGCCTAGCCTGAGACAAGTCCAAGGACAAATACCGTCTAGCCTAAGACAAGTCTATGTATAAATACCATCATGTCAGAGACAAGTCCAAGTACAAATTCCGTTCTGTCAGAGACAAATCCAAGTACAAACTATATCAAGTCTGAGACACATCTGAGGACAAATACTGTCAAGCGAAATACTGTAGACTCAGAGACACATCTGAGTACACATACTATCAAGTCTGAGACACATCTGAGGACAAATACTGTCAAGTCTCAGACAAATCCAAGTACACATGCTATGAAGTGTGCAACAAGCCAGAGGAAAAATACTATAAAATCTGTGACAAAACCAGGTATAAATACTATAATTTCGAGGCAAGTTCGAGTACAAATACTGTCTAAATACTAAAGTACTATAAACGGCTAAAGGTGTAATTACATATGCCTACTTTAATGAATTTTCTGAGCAAGCTATCGTGTATAACTCACTTCTCTTTTTTTATATCTCAGTTTTCTGCTGGACAGATTGTTACAGTACGAGCGGGTGGATGAAGACTCCTCCGGTAAGTCCTAAACACAGGTTTAGTGTTAAGGTTTGCATGCTATTAAACTAAAAGAAACATTATGTGTATTAATACTAATAAAACATTTTGTATTTAAAAGACTCCGATGCCACAGCCTCCTCAGAGAGTGATGGAGAGGGCCCCAGGGAAAGAGAACGGGAGGCAGGAAAGAAGTGAGTCTATCCTAACCTCTTGAAATTGCTAGTAGTGTAATTTTGATACCAATATACCAAGTATTTGAGTATCATCCATTACCAATTCAGTATGTCCTCTTTAAAATCTACTGAACTCTAAAATGAGCTGTTTTTAAAAGTCATGCTACATTTTTATCAGCATTTTGCACTGATATCGGACCCGCTCCGATACCTGGCATCTGTTCGGTACCGTCTGTAATTCTGTATATTTTGCTGTGCCCTCAGGAGGAGGAGTCCTGGAGTTCCGCCCCTCCCTTCGTCCTCGTCCCCCCACCTCTCCCTCCTCCCTCGCTCCGGAGCAAACTCCCTTCAGCCTTCGACACCCACCCAGTATCTCAATACGGTCAGTATGGGTTGTGGCGCAGGCCACGCCGTCCACCTCATCGCACATCGGCTCATGGCTTTTCGGTTATCGGCACTGTTACTGTGCTCTTTTTGTTGCCGTTATTTCTGTCGCTTGTTATTTTGGCATTCAGATTTCATTCATTCATTATTTTCTTTCTCTTCTATGTTCTCCCGTTCCCATATCCTCATCTCTTTGTTTTGGACCTCTGGAAAAACGCCCATCTTTTGCCGTGGGCACTGTGTGTGTGTGTGTGTGTGTGTGTGTGTGTGTGTGTGTGTGTGTGTGTGTGTGTGTGTGTGTGTGTGTGTGTGTGGGGGGTGAACAGTTACCCTTCCCTCCTGACTATTTGGCTCCCTCTGCTGAGCGAGTGAAGAAAGAGAAAAAACCAAAACCGTCCAAACAAAGAAAAGAGCCTGCAGGAAAGGTGAGAGAGAGAAAGGAGGCGCAGTGCTGCTTTAAGGACTTTAAAAGTCTGACATCAGTGTTTTCAATAATATAACACCAGTTTGGTTGCAGATACATGTATTAAAAATTTTAAAAATCTTTAAAATAGCAACTTAACACAACTTCAAATTATATAGAAAACAAAAACAAAAAAGAATAAACAGGCGTTTAACAGCGTCTGTATACTAAACCGGTGTATTAGTTAATAAAAGGACATTAGACTGAAAAATCTATAGAACACTGAGATTTAAGTTACCTTAAAACTAATATCCACATGTAATTATATTTGAATAAAGCAGTCATCTTATTATTTTTAAGATACGTCATTATTTGATATTTTCTCATTATTTTGAGACACCGTCATCTCATTATCCTTAGATGTTTTCTTACTATTTTTAGATACTAAGGCATTATTTCTGAGATCCTTTTTCCATTTTATTCTTATTTTTAAATACTAAGTCATATGTTTTTACATTATTTTACATTATTTTTTACTATATTTACAGTATTTTGAGATACTTATTATTATAACACAATTTTAATAATAATACACACTTTATTTTGGTATACTATCTTATTATTTTGAGATGTTTTCACATTATTTTGAGATCCTATGTCATTTTAAGATATTATGACTATTGTGAGTTGTCACTTTGAGAGGCAGTTACCTTATTTTAAAATAGTTTCTCATTATTTTGAGATTCTGAAGTCTGTGGTTTTGTACAGTCTTGGTTCAGAGGTGCACCTATTTACCCATTAGTTGTGACAGGAGCAGACTAAGCTACATTTACAACAAATTAATTTACTCCAAAAAAAATTATATAAATATCACTTTTGTAATATTGCTGCGACTTTTGCCCAATTAAGGCAAAATCAAACATGTTAGTCCAAAAATCACAAAGGCCACCAAATCCTGGTGGGTCTGCTGGGCTGATGAGCTACATTTAATACACAGTTCACCTTGTTTTGCTTGTTTAATATTCTTTCTTTCTTTCCATCCCCCTTCCCCCAGGTGGTCTCCCCCTTGGGCTCCAATTACCCAGCAGGCAGCGCTCCAGGCACAGGTTCGTCCGGTCCATTTAGCTGGGTCCCTCGGCAGATGCTGAGCGGAGATGCGGCGGAGGAGGAAGGAGAGAGTGAGGGAGAAAGCGATGGAGGGGAGGAGGAAAGAGGAGAGGGTGAAGAAGCCGAGCTGGTCATTGACATTCCTAACGAGTGAAAAGGAAGCAGAACAGGACTGTAATTCGTGTTTCCGGTTAGTGGTGTGGAGGAGAACCTCTGAGAAACACCGTGTAAAACAACTAGCCCATAAACATGCTGTGTTTGTATAAACACCTGTTTCAGCCTCAAGTTAGCGTCTAGCAGTGCTGTTTAGTTTGGAAGACAGAAGGCTGAATGTGGGAAGACATGGTGTATTATAGTCTCATATAACTCTTTATACCTGAATCTTTTTCATCTTTTTTGGGGTGAAGAAAGTGTAATAAAGAATATAGCAAACCTCTGTTTACTTTAAAATTCTTAACTGACGTACCGGTCGATTACCAGTGGACAAATATCACTTAAGAATAATAATAGAAAATAAAGTACACTTTTCTCAATGTTCTTGAGCAAATGGCTTTCATATTAATATGAGATACCAAGTCATTCTGAGGTGCTATCTCATCATTTTGAGATACTATCTCATTGTTTTAAATGCAGTGTCATTCTTCTGAGACACGATCTTATAATTTCGAGGTACTAAATAATTGCTCTGAGATACTACCATTATTTTAAGATGCTATCACTTATTTGAGGTGCCAAGTCATTACTCTAAGATACTATCTCATTATTTTGACATTCTAAATAATTACTCTGATACTATCATTATTTTGAGATGCTATTGCTACTTTAAGGTACTAAGTCATTACTTTGAGATACAATCTTATCATTTTGAGGTACTAAATAATTGCTCTGAGATACTATCATTATTTTGAGATGCTATTGCTATTTCGAGGTGCCAGGTCATTTCTATAAGATCTCTTTAATATTATAAATACTTACCCTGATACTATCATAATTTTGAGATACTATTGCTGTTTCGAGATACTAAATCATTCCTCTGAGATTCTATCTCATTATTGTGAGATGCTATCATTATTTTGAGATATTAAATCATTCCTCTGAGAATCTATCTCATTATTGTGAGATGCTATCATTATTTTGAGATATTAAATCATTCCTCTGAGATTCTATTTCATTGTTGTGAGATGCTATCATTATTCTGAGATACTAAATCATTCCACTAAGATACTATCTCTACCACTATTTTCGGATTCTAGGTCATTACTCAGGTCATTACATAGGTCATTTGACATACTGTGACTTCTTGGAGATCATTATTATTATTTTACGATACGGAGTCATTACTTTGAGATACTAAGCCATTATTCTTAGATACTACCTCATTATTTTGAGATACCATGTTATTACTCGGAGATGATATCTCTATTTTAAGATATCATGTCATTATTTGGATAGTAAGTGATTTTGAGAGACTTTTACAGTATTTTGAAGTTCTCATTATTTTGAGATGCTAACTCTTACTTTGAGATATTAGTCATTCTGAGATGTTTTCACATTATTTTGAGATATTAAGTTTTATTTAGGTCATTTTATTTAACAATTGTTAGAACTACTTCTAGAAACTCTGTCATCACTATGAGATACCTCTTAAAATCATAATTACACATATGTATATGGAAACACTGAAGCTTGAGTGGACCTGGTTTTGTCGAGGGATTAAGAGAGTGGAGGTGAAAAAGAAAGAAAGGAGAGAGAGAGGGTGTAGAAGTTTCTCTCAGCCACACCTGTTTTGCCCTCAGGCTTATTGAAATCAGTTCAGACATGCAGTTATGCAGCATAGTGTTACACACACACACACACACTGTCTGCTGGCTCACACTGGTCATACCAAAAACCCTTTGCTGGTCCTCCAGAGCCAGATTCCTTTCATTCACAGTAGTTCACAACAGCTAGGTTTCTTTTTAGGCTGGTTCTGAGGCTCCACAATCGGACATGATCCAGTCTTTACCCACCTCCCTGTATCTATTCACTATTCACTGTAATTCTTTATTCCTGCATAGAAACTGTGAACACTTCTATGATGAGTGTGATTTACTGCTGTATGCAGAACATGCTAGACTCTCTTCTGCTGCATTTATGCTTCTATTGGGACAACTCTGATTGGTCCAGATACTCAGCATACAGACACAGCTATTAACTATACAGTGTCTATTGTGAATTATTCAGTAAGTACTATTAAAAACTCAGTAGGTACTATAAAGCATTCAGCACCTATTATGAATTATTCAGTGATTAAGATTGCAATAACTGCTCTAAATGATTCAGTATCCACTATGAATTATTCAGAGATTAGTATGCATTATTTAGCTACTATAAATTATTCATGATCTATTATGAAGGATTCTATTAAGAATATTTAGTTTGAATGATTCAGTATCTACTATAAATTATTCAGTACCTATTATGACTTTTTAGGAAAATAGTATAAATGATTCTGAATCTATTATGAATTATTCAGAATTTGTATGCATTATTCATTAGCTACTATAAATTATTTAGTATCTATTATGTATGATTCTATGATGAATAATTAGTTTGAATTATTCATTATCTATTATGACTTTTTAAGAAAATAGTATGAATGATTCTGTATCTATTATGAATTATTCAGAAATTTGGATGCATTATTCAGTATCTATTATACATTACATATATACATTATACTATACATAGTGTCTATTACAAATTATTCTATTATGAATAATTAATTAAAATTATTCAGTATCTATTATAAATAATTCAGAACTTAGTTTGAATTATTCAGTATCTATTATGACTTTTTCAGAAAATAACATAAATGAGTCAGTATCCACTATGAATTATTAAGAAATTAGTATGCTTTATTTATTAGCTACTATAAATGATTCAGTATCTATTATGAAAGATTCTATTAAGAATATTTAGTTTGAATGTTTTAGTATCTCCTAAAAATGATTCAGACTCTTTTATTAATAAATAGTTTTAATTATTCTGTATCTACTATGAATCTAGATGAATTTTGTTTTATTCAGTCTCTTTTAGGAATGATTCTGTTATGAATAATTAGTTTCCATTATTCAGTATCTACTATAAATTATTCTGTATCTATTACGAATGATTCAGAACTTAGTTTGACTTATTCAGCATCTGCTATGAATTATTCAGAATTTGTATGCATTATTCATTAGCTACCATGCATGTTTCAGAAATTAGAATGAATTATTCAGCATCTACTAAGCAAACGTATTATGAATAGCCAGGCCTCGTGACCGCAGCTTTGAGCAGGGTGCGAGGAAGCTAAAGCCACGGAAGCGAGCAGGTATTCATGCTAGGCTAAAAGCTAACCTTTGTTGACTGGCTTTACCATCCCTACAGCTTCGCACACCACAGAACACGATTTCAGCCCAATCCAGTACGGCTGGAGAGTAATTACAAGAAATCACAGTCACAGTGTTCTTGCTACGATGCTAAAAACAAAGCTATGCTAAGTGACACGAAGCTATATAGCTCCTGTAACTTCGTTGTCAAGCACCTCATCAGAGCATATAAACATATACGCTCCATGAAAGGCATAAAATTAGCAGGTTTGGTTCCAAGGCGAAATAACAGGGTGGTAAATTGGCTTGTAAAACAGCATCTGAGCATTTTTTCACACACTTACTATTGATAGCAATTCTCAATAGATCTGTTGCACCTTTAAATCCATTACATGGCTGTATGTGTGTGTGTGTGTGTGCGCGAGAGCGAGAATGGATAGGGAATGTATGGGTGTCTGCGGAGTGTATTGGAGAATGCTGACTTACAGGTAATGGTGATAGGTGTGTGAGGGTGTGTGCGCAGGTTTGTGTACATTGCAGCTGAGCCGTTGCCAGAGAGGCCGATTCTGGAAGCGAGAGAGGGGGGAAAGAAAAGTTGAGAGAGCAGAAGCGAGAAGTACGAGAGAGGTAAAACAGGCTTGTAGGGTCGTGCCGTCTGCAGAACGTGAGCGAGAGAGAGAGAGAGAGTGACCCTAGCTCTTGGGTGAGAGAGAGCGAGAGCGAGGCAGAGATTTGCAGGCTGTAGTAATTGCTGCCTCAGTGCTGTCAGTCGCAGGCTGTGCCAGACTGCAGCAGTGACGGGGGGGTAGGAGCCGAAGCTGCAGTGTGTTATCGGCGGTGTTTTGGTGACCATGCTGGCTGCGGCCGCTCTCGCGCTGGGCCTGCTGGCCCACGCACTCCAAGCCTCGCATCCAGAACCCCACCAGTGCGAGGAGAACTTCTACAGGCACACTCTGCCGCAGCACATTGTCCACTCAGGCCTGGAGAAGTGGTGCCACGGCCCGGCGGGGCGCTCCTACACCTCCCTGTACCATGCGGGCTGCCAAGCCAGCGTCTACACGGCCCTCCATCTGAGCCACAGCAACGGATGGGGCAAAGGAGCTGCGGAGAAGGTAAGCTCCTGGTTCCTGGATCTTTAGCTTTCCTTTTCTTTACATTCAGTACGGGTTATAAGAGTGAAGAACCGATGGGTGGGCTGACCGACAGGGTCTATGGGCTTAATCAGCTTCTGCAAAGCTTATGTAGCTAACAAGCAATGGAAGCTTATAGCTACCAATTAGCATCCCGTGAAACACCTGAAACATCACACATCACACGTTGCCTCAGCCTTCACTGACTTGTTAAGTAATCTCTAACAGTCTGCTTGTGTGGTTATCAACACTGTATGGCATGCCGCTACACTAATTGGACAAAAGTATTTGGCCACCTGCTCGGTCATTGTTTCTTCTGAAATCAAGGGTATTAAGAAGAGTTGATCCTGCTTTTGTTGGAGTAACTGACTCTAAGAAGGCTTTCTACTAGATTTTGAAGCATTGCTGTGAGGATTTGATTGCATTTGTAGACAAGCGCGTTAGTCGGGTTGGATCTGGTTGGATGACGATGCCTTGGTTGATACAAGTCCCCAAGTTTTCTATGTCTCATGCATCTCATGTATCTACAGGATGAAACCTGGGTTGGCGAAGATTCCAACGTGTTCATCCCAGCTCTCTACAGGAGGGGCTGGGAAAGACTTCCGTCCACCTCCCTGTCCCCTCTCCAGAAAGTGGACGCTCTCACCGCAGGGCTGGTGGAGAACCACATTGTCCCACTTTGCGCCAAAGCAGAGGGTGAAGTGTATGTCCAGAGCGGGGTCGGGGGACTGAGCAACTGTGACACAGGGGTCCTGTGGACAGCAGTATGTTGCGATGCCCCGGATGGAGCTGCCAGCTTTAGCATAGGTATGATTCTGGAAGGGGAAGACGACGTGAAGGTTATGAGTATGGAGAAGTTGGAGAAGCTGGTGGGGATTGGGGAACTTTTTTCAGGGGGATGTGGTCATGGAGGTGACTGTCATGAGAAGGTAATGTCGCTCTCCAAAGAACAACTGGAGAATGTCCAAGTGGCTAACAAGAGGACAGGCTCAGATGAGACAAGCAAGGGTGGTCACATGGACCCACATAGCAGTGAGGAGGCACGAGGAGCATCTGAAACTAGCACTGGACATCTGAATAGAGCCTCGGAAACCAGCACTGAGCGCCTGAATCAAGCCTCGGAAACCAGCACTGAGCCTCTGACTCGAGCCTCGGAAACCAGCACTGAGCCTCTGACTCGAGCCTCGGAAACCAGCACTGAGCCTCTGAATCAAGCCTCGGAAACTAGCTTCGTTGAAGGAAGCGTGACTGAGGAAGGCTTGAGTGAGACAAGTACCAATGCTAACAACACCGAACCCTCCGAAAGTGTCATCCTTTACATCTTGTCCTCCTCCTTCTCTCTCCTTTGTGCTCCACTATCCCCCATCATCTCCACCCTGACCAACCTCCCTTCCCAGATCACTTACGTCTTGCAGGAGGACGCTGCCGTCCTAGCAGCACTGCCCCGGGACAGCCTCGTTCTTGGACGGGATCTGCTCTGCGGCGTAGCCTCCGGGGTGGAGAACGTGTGGGACATCTTGTACCAGTTGGTCGAGACCGGGGTGGGGTCACTGTACTTCTGCGGCAAGACGTTAGCAGGGACCCTGCTGCTGTCCTGCCAGGAGGGAGTGATTGGTACCGGCACGCTGATGTCCAACGCTCTGGGGCTGGCAACTGGAACGACAGAACAAGTCTTTGAGACGGGGTCATCTTTGGTGGGGTCAGCGGGATGTGGTCTGGTCGAGTACCTGGGCTCCATGGGGTGGGAGATGGGCCATCAAGCCAGGAAGGTGGGAGGAGGGATCGGAACTCTTTTGTGGAGAAGCAAGAGGGGGCTAGGTCGCCTGCTTAGCACAGCGTGGGCCGTCGTAAGAGGAGTGTTGGAAAACGCAGTGGAAAATGTGCAGGAAGTTTTCGGGGGGACAGAAAACGTGGTGGAAAACGTACAGGAGGTTTCCACAGTGGTGGAGAATGTGGGCGAAACCGTGCCAGAAAACGCGCAGGAAGCTGTCACGGCAGAGTGAGATAGTGAGATATTGTTTTTTTGTGCATGTGTGTACCATATATAGCTCCATCATCAGTATCAGCCTATCAAAAGGCATGCAGAATGTAAACAGCAGTTTTGGCATGACACTGTTTACAGCGAATAGAATAGCAATAGGTTTGTTAAAAATTCAGCTCTTAAAACATCAATTTTGGAAGGAAGATGCTGGAAGATAACCAAACGTTTTATCTATGCTCTGCCCACAAACATGATCTTTCGTAATTACTGTTGCTAGGCTAGACAGGCTGTACAGAAAGTTAGCAAAGTTAGCAAAAATGCCATTTATCATAATGTGAAGATCTAGCGCAGACAACAGAGCTTTTCTCAAAATTTAAAGCTCAACCCTTTTTTTCATCACATCAAAAATAAATGTGCCTTATGTTAACATGCTAACCTCTAACACGTCCAGTCAGGCAGTTTGCATTGTGTGTAGGCTGTAATAAAGCTAAGACTTTAGGGGTTAATATGTTCATTTTCCCATTTTTAGCTAATTTGAGCATTTAACGTGATAAAAATTACAAAAGATGAGGCATAACCTGTGCTTTATAGTGTCCCGACCTGGCACTGTATATACAAGCTAATAAGTTAGCTGTCAAGCTAGTCACGATACCACAGTACAGTATGATACTTTACATCTCAACAAAATGCCGACATTTAGGCTGTTCTTATTAATTTCAACTGATGTTTACGTTTATGTGTGTTATTTTGTGTGTAAGCCAGGTTTTTAGGGCTACATCCAGTATTTGGTTTATAGGCTAAGCAGAAATGACTGCTAGCAGCACTACAACAGCTTAAACTAGTGTTTGGGTATCACTAAAAATCTCCAAAGTCGTTCTAAAAGTGCGATTCTTCACATGAATATGGAATAATTATAATTTTTACATGTATGATGCGCTAAATGTGGGTGTTTCAACCAAAACTGGGCTGAATGGGACTTTTGCGAACTATGCCTGACAACAGATTTGTGGGAAGAAAATGGATACGTCAAATCTGATGCCTTATTTTACAGTTTTACAGTTAATTTCCAGTTAATTTCCTAATTTTATATTCAGTGTAGATGTGGTGCACTCAGTTTGCATAATGGGAGTTGTAATAGGACTGTATTGGGGCCTAAAATATAATAAAAGAAATAAAAATTGGTGTCGTTGGTGTGGAGGTGTCCTCATTTTAGGAATTAATATGTTGATTTCTTCCATTTTTAGCTAATTTGAGCATTCAACGTAATAAAATTAACAAAAGATGAGGCATAACCTGTGCTTCATAGTGTCCCGACCTGGCACTGTATATACAAGCTAATAAGCTAGCTATCAAGCTAGTCACGATACCACAGTACAGTATGATACTTTACATCTCAACAAAATGCCGACATTTAGGCTGTTCTTATTCATTTCAACTGATGTTTACGTTTATGTGTGTTGTTTTTGTGTGTAAGCCAGGTTTTTCGGGCTAAATCCAGTGTTTGGTTTATAGGCTAAGCAGAAATGACTGCTGTTAACTAGCTAAACCGTTTGTCTGTCAGTTCTTCTCCACTTCTCTCAGCTTTATTCTTGCTTTTTGCTGTAAAGTTGTTCATTTCTTCAACACGATGAGAAAATGCTGTGGGGAAATCCCTTCGAGTAACTTCAGCTGGCCTACAGTAGCTAGCTAGCAGTGCAGGCTACCAGATTCACTTAGCTAGCCAGTTAGCTACTGTAGGCCAGCTGAAGTTACGCGAAGGGATTTCCCCACACACTAGCTAGCTAGCAGCACTACAGCATGGTCAGCTTAAACTAGTGTTTGGGTATCACTAAAAAATCTCCAAAGTCGTTCTAAAAGTGCGATTCTTCACATGAATATGGCATAATTATCATTTTTACATGTATGATGCGCTAAATGTGGGTGTTTCAACCATAACTGGGCTGAATGGGACTTTTGCGAACTATGCCTGACAACAGATTTGTGGGAAGAAAATGGATACGTCAAATCTGATGCCTTATTTTACAGTTTTACAGTTAATTTCCAGTTAATTTCCTAATTTTATATTCAGTGTAGATGTGGTGCACTCAGTTTGCCCTCAGGAGTTTTACGGATATGGGATATTCAGTGCATAATGGGAGTTGCAATAGGACTGTATTAAAATAAATCAAATAAAATAGATAAAAATGGGTGTCGTTGGTGTGGCGGTGTCCTCATGTTTGAATGTTTTTCATTAAGTACAGTTGAATCCTTAACGTGGGGAATCATTTGTCACAACTGACTTCTACTCAAGGGACAGTGAAGATGAGTACCTGAATGAAGGCCCTCGGGGTCAGCTGAGTGTTCACTTAATATATACCCTGTTGACCAGACACCAATCCGATCAATCCCAGGCTGAGACTGTTACAGATCCCTTTGTCCTTGTGGAAGTCTGGACAGCTGGAATGGAGACAGAGGTCAGATAAAATAGGCCAGTGTCTGAATGAAATGCTGGTTCTCTGATGTTCTGAGGGTTGTGTCATGATTAGTGTGTCTCATTCCTCTCACCGTATGTGTAAATGTTATTCCTCTGTGATTCTGACGCAGGCCGATTCTGTCTACAGTTTATAAATGCGTCTGCCATATATGGACAAAAGTATTGGGACACCTGCCCTTGAAATCAAGGGTGTTAAAAAAGAGTTTATCCTGCTTTTGTTGGAGCAACAGTCTCTACTGTCCAGGGAAGAAGAAGGCTTTCCACTAGATTTTGGAGGAGCACTGCTGTGAGGATTTTGATTGCATTCAGCGACAAGAGCGTTAGTGAGGTCAGGATGTTTGATGTTCGATGACCACCTCACTTCATCATCCCCAACTCATCCCAGAAGTACTGGATGGAGCTCCAACCATCATTCCAGAGAACACAGTAGCTCTACAGCTCCACAGCTCCTCAATGCTGGGGGGCTTTAAACCCCTGTAGCCAAAGTGGGTTCATGTTTATCTGCTCCAGGGAGTCCTATTCTATTGGTAATACTTCTCTACAGGGACTAGACAAGCTGTGTGTGTCTGTATGTGCATCTGCATGAGCTTTAATCAACAGGGGGAGGTGACGTCAGTGTTCAGTGCTGAGGTCAGTACACTAGATGGCTCTGTTTATCCTCAGGCTGTGGCTTCAGTGGCCTAAATGAAAGTGCTCCCTTGCTGATCCCGTGTCATTTGAGGGCCCATCCCACCGATTTTACACATGGCTTTGTGTTTCAATTAGCATCCGATATTTAAACCTGAATCATCAAATTAAAGTTTAATTCATTTCCTGTCCATTTTCATTTTCAGGTTTGTGTCCCTGTTTAAACAGCATTTAAAATACAAAATAACGTTTAAATAAATATTGAAAATTTTGAAATATTGTATTCAAAGTCATTTTGAAGCCATTTTCTATTGGTCCATTCATCAAGAATTATTCACACACATTTTTTTCATTGGAATGCAGCGATATAAAAATAATATAAAATCAACATTCCTGCATAATTTATTATTGGTTAAGATATAAAGTAAATGGTTTATTGTAGAGAAAACTACCAACTCACATTTCTTTACAGTGGCGGACATGGTGGCTGAATTTGGGGTCAACATGTCTACAACTCAAATACAGCCGCTTGATTTACCATCCAAAAGTCACCGGTGAAGCTACCACCACCATGTTTGTATGTAAATTATGAAACATTTCAAGCCTGCATAACCTTCTAAAACAATGTATCAGGGACCAAGTAAAGGCCTTAAAGTTTTTGGACGCCTGATTCGCTTCACCACCACCATAATCAAATCTGAGCCAGTAGTACATAATACTTAATTAATGAGAGTTAGTTAATGATGGATGCGAGAAGAGCTACTAGGGCTCCTCACAATGGCCTTGAGGAGAGTGAGCAGGTGCTAGGCTCAAAGCTATCAGCTATCAGCTATTCTCCACTACAGTCTCTTCAGCCAGCTAATAATAATAATAGCACACTGTGCTGACTGGACACAGAGAGGACCCGGAGAGGACAACGCCACTATCTGGTTGGTCTCCTGACTCGAGAATAGTTTAAAACGAATAAGCTAATATATGCTATGATATGCAGCAATCATAGTGCTATTAAAAGTAAATCTTATGTTTCTTTTTATTTTATATTATTATCTTAATAAATGAGTGTGTATCATTCTGCAGTAAAGTAAAGTAACAGGGTGGTAAACAGGCCTGTAAAACCACACCTGAGCTTTTTCTGCCACAACAAAAGTCACACCTTTACTATTTATACACTACAGAACATCTAAAACACGCAAGAAATGCTTTTATTGGGACTCCCCTCCCTTTTCCATCCTGTTAAGAATTCCCAGTTGGTTTGTTTCCCAGTTGATTCCCAGTTTAACGCTTGTTGTGATGTTGCCAGCTGCTGTATGGGCCTCCAGCTGTGGAGATAGATAGATAGATAGATACTCTCATAAACAGTATCATAAACCCTGTGGTCTGACATTTACACACTACATCCCTATGTCCCTAAATGCCTAAATGTTATTATCTTTGACCATTACGTGATTCTCCATTAGCCCTTCTTGTTGCATCAGACTGCTTTCGTTTTTACGTCAGTGACCGCAGCTGTGCGGCAGAGCCGGTTGCTACTCTACGCGTTCGGTGCACGCGGGATTAAAGCTGACGGCTGTGCTGCTTCGGTGAGTGAGAGTTTGCCGCGAGACCGCGATTATTTTATTAATTTTATCATTAAAATCAGCCTAAATATTGAGAGCGCTTCAGCTGTGTGCTTCAGCAGCCTCTGGACGCCAGTTTGAGCCATGTCTGAGGAAGCGGCATACGGGAGAGAGGGAAGTTCAGCCCGTTAATGTGGCTCCTGTCATCAGCGTAGCTGGAGCTGTTAGCACTAGCTAGCTAGCTTTTTAAATTTACCTCAGTTTAAGGGTTAAATGTCAAAATCTGCCTGTTTTACTGAATACGAGACAGATAGGCCTGTCCCCGCTCTTGTTTTACTACCTATATCAGGCCGAAACTCTTAAAAAAGGTTTAGCTAGCCTGTTAGCTTTGGACTTTTTAATTGGCTGGTCCACCTTAAATGCTGCGGCAGTAACGGGCGGCTCGGCACCGGCGCCTACGCGGAACAGCTGCAGCATTTAAGGTGGAACGGACAATTCCGAGAGATTTTTTTTTTTTTGGCACTTTCACCTATTTAAACTAAATAAAATAAAATAAAGGGAGTACTTTTTGGTAGCTACATGGTGTAACATCTTAATTTAGAAGAGAGGTTGAGTTAAATTAATTAATTAATAAATAAATAAATAAATAAATAAATAAATATTCAGTAGTATCTAATATCTCAGTAGTGCCCCAGTTCAGTGGTGGGCAATATGGCACATATCACGACTTTTTTTAAATGTTAAACTTGCAATAAAGCACAGATACAATAGTGCTGTGTAACAAAAAAATACTGTTATAACCTGTCCAGTGAAAATCATGCATCATTTCTGTCCATTTTTGGATGATCGGACACACAGAAATGATCAAAATCACTCAGAATAAGCTCTTATTTTACATTCATTTCCATTCAAAGCTCAGAACATGTTTGCCTTCCCCATTTTGGAGATGGACCATGTTGGTCGTTGGACCAAGCGCCGACACCTCAGTCAACATTGAACACCCTGCACTGAACACACTGTGTTATACTACACTTTAAGAATAAGGGGTTCTCCTTGTGTTAAATAAAGCACAGTCAGTGTTTCAAACTGAGATCCATGATTTATTTATTTTTTTCTGTTACTGTGAGAATTTCACACTGTAATGATAGATTTCCATCATATTATCCATCCTAGGCAACAATAGATAAGCTGCAAATAGAAATACCGTCCAAAAAGGGCTGTTAACCATATTTACTGCTAGAGTTTTGCCACAGGATTTTGCTGTCTGTGGATCTCGTCCTTCTCTCACATCACTGTGCGAGTTAGTGATAAACGAATAGTAGAGAAATAGAAAACCAGAAATTATGCATAAAATATAATGCACTGGAGCTACACCGACGGCATGTCCAAATGTTTGTGGACACCCCTTCTAATGGATGCATTCAGCTACTTTAATTTACATCTGTTGCTGACTTAGATGTGCAAATGCACACATACACTGCTTGTCTAATTCCTGTAGAGAAGTACTGGCAATACAATAGGACTATATAACATCATAAACCTATATGGCACCATGCTGCCTAATGCAAGGCGTGGGCTAGAGGGGTATAAAGCCCCCCAGTATTGAACTATGGAGCAGTGGAACTGCTGTGTTCTCTGGAATGATGGATGGTGGAGCTCCTTCCAGTACTTTTGGGATGGGTTGAGGATGATGAGGTGGGGGGTGTTTCCATCATCCAACATCCTGACCTCACTGATGCTCTTGTCACTGAATGCAATCAAATCCTCACAACAATGCTCCTCCAAAATCTAGTAGACAGTAGTGGTCTTCCTCCCTGGCTTTTAATCAATTTTTATTTATTTATTTATTTTTTTTAGCTGCAGCAGAGTTCTCGGGCGGAGCTGCTTCGGGTTCTAAAGGTTCTAGATCAGATTTTGGAGCCACGGACCTTCCTGGTCAGAGAGAGCTTGTCTCTGGCGGATGCCACAGGATTTTGCTGTCTGTGGATCTTGCCCTTCTCTCACATCACTTTAGAGTTTATTTTGGCAGGAACTGTGCGAGTTACAGTTTTGCCAAAGCAGTTTGTGATAAACGAATAGTAGAGAAATAGAAATCCAGAAATGATGCATAAAATATATGAATATTAGGGATGCACTGATACAAACTCTGACTTAAATGCTGCATAGACGGCTATAAATCCTAATATATATATGAAATATATATAAGAAACGTGAAAGAACAGCGTGTACTAGTTGAGGAACTGCACATTTAAAAAGTTTTAGGGCTGTGAAATATTCAGTCAATATTGCCACAATGCAGAAACACGTGCAGGTAGGGAAGCATAGCCTTGCTAATCTTGCTTCACCAATCAGCTTTTAATTTTAGTGTTTAAAATTCCTGTTTCACTTTTTCACAAGTGCTTCTGCAACAGTTTCATGTTCAGGTCCACGTCTCTGTGTAGAGAGGTACTTAACTTCAGTGCGTTTCCTTTAAACAAGCTGCTGAAACTCACATTGAAACAGAAAGTGCTAAAAGTTCCATTAAATGTGTGTTTAATTGTAATAACTGTTTATGACTGGCGTTTACTGGTTGTTTAAACGTTTGGTTTGATGATAAAATATGCAAATAAAAAAGAAAGCTTCGTGGTATCGGTGCTCTCTGTTGCCGATACTGATACTGTGTGTATATTGGCGCTGATACCGACTCGGTATTGGTATCGGTGCAGCAGAAATGAAAGGAAGAAAGAAATATTTAAGAGATCTTTTTAACATTTTAAGAACATGAGGTTGTATAATCATTTATCTCTCTCTCTCTCTCTCGCTCTCTCTTGCGCTCTTTCTCAGAGATGGACTCTCTGTACGTGTCCTCCCACCCTGATGACTTCAGGAGTTTACAGGCCCTGATTGCTGCTGAATTCTCCACATCCCGCCCCCGGACTCTCGCTGAGGAGCCCCCAGCCGGAGTGGCACGGTGTCGTCCTGCACTGGTGCTGGGAGCCGCCGGGGCTACGCCGCTGTGTGGAGCCGGAGCGGTCAGCTGGTACCTGGCGTCATTGGGCGGGAGGACGGGCAGTGATGCCCAGCAGGAGAGTGAGGTGTGGCAGTGGTTGAGCTTTGCCGAGAACGAGCTCACACCTGTGGCCTGTGCCGTGGTCTTCCCTCTATTGGGGGTGATGGGAGTCGACAAAAAGGTGTGTGTGTGTGTGTGTGTTTTGATGGCACCCAATCAAATGCACTGGAGCTACACCGGAGAGTGTCCAAATGTTTGTGGACACCCCTTCTAATGGATGCATTCAGCTACTTTAATTTACATCTGTTGCTGACTTAGATGTGCAAATGCACACATACACTGCTTGTCTAATTCCTGTAGAGAAGTACTGCCAATACAATAGGACTATATAACATCATAAACCTATATGGCACCATGCTGCCTAATGCAAGGCGTGGGCTAGAGGGGTATAAAGCCCCCCAGTATTGAACTATGGAGCAGTGGAAGTGCTGTGTTCTCTGGAATGATGGATGGTGGAGCTCCTTCCAGTACTTTTGGGATGGGTTGAGGATGATGAGGTGGGGGGTGTTTCCATCCTCACTGATGCTCTTGTCACTGAATGCAATCAAATCCTCACAACAATGCTCCTCCAAAATCTAGTAGTCTTCCTCCCTGGCTTTTAATCAAATTTTTTTTATTTTTTTTAGCTGCAGCAGAGTTCTCGGGCGGAGCTGCTTCGGGTTCTAAAGGTTCTAGATCAGATCTTGGAGCCACGGACCTTCCTGGTCGGAGAGAGCTTGTCTCTGGCGGATGTAGCTGTTGCAATGGCCGCTTTGCTGCCTTTCAAATATGTAAGTAGTCATGCTTTTTGATACGTGCCCACTTTTGAAGCTCTGTTCATACGTGGTGCGGTCTTGAGTGATCTGATTCGGAACTCCACCCCCTGCTTTCTCCTCTCCCCGGGTGTTGTGCTCTCATTGGCTGTAGCTAGTCGTTGCACTAACATCCAGTCACAACACTTTTCACTGTACCGGATTTAGAGTCGCCAACAGGTCCAGAAATTACATTTACGACATTTAGCTGATACTCTTATCTAGAGCAACTGAGATCAGTGACCGCCCAAGTCCAGTGTTTGTTAGCAATGTTAGCCTAGCATCTCCTGTTAAATGTGGCCCGGCTAATCGACTGCATCTGGGATCAGTGATCAGTATGTGCTGAACTTTCTTTTTCTTTAATGCCAGGTTTTGATGATTATGGTGATTTGTTAGAAGGTGTGATTGGCACTGCATGATATTTATGTTCCTATCTCTCTCTCTCTCTCTCTCTCTCTCTCTCTCTCTCTCTTTCTCTTTCTCTCAGGCATTGGAGCCCTCGGACAGAAAGACGCTGGTGAATGTAAGCAGGTGGTTTGATACGTGTGTCAATCAGCCGGAGTTCCTGAAAGTGTTGGGCAAAATCTCACTCTGCGAAAAAATGGTGCCTGTGACTCCTAAATCTAACTCTGCTGTCAACACAGCCATCACCACCACCACAGCTGCTGCAGCAAATAGCACTGCTCCCAGCAGCACACCTGTCAGCGGTGAGTGCCTGTGGGAGCGGATGTGGGCGTTAGCAAGGGTTATTTCCCCAGAACAACCTGCTATGATGAAGATCTTAAATTATTTGAGTCATTTCATGACACTGTTTCTGCAAAATGCCAAAAATGATTTTCCCTGAGATTTTCCTAGTATCCTTTTTTTTTTACCGTTAGTGCCATCTTTAGGAAACTGGGCTTCACAGCTCAGCAGAGATCAGCATTTATCAGCATTCATTATCTTATTTACAGCCTGTTCACAGCCTGTTCATATTATTATCCTCTCTTGTCTGTCAGGTCCACCGAAGACAGAAGCCCAGCTGAAGAAAGAGGCCAAAAAGCGAGAGAAGATGGAGAAGTTCCAGCAGAAGAAGGAGATGGAGGAGAAGAAGAAGCAGATGCAGTCCCAGACGGAGGTCAAGGTAAAGACCACCATTTATTGCAATACATATTTTTTTTCACCAGTTTTCATCAGAAGTCAGTCATTAACATGTCATGATATTATTAATGCACGCTGTACATGGGCTTCGTCTGTAACCTGTAACCCATCCTTGCAGGGAGCACAAATATGTATACAAAAAATTATATTCAAAGTACGCAGTGAGCCGACATGCTCAGCATGGTAGGCAGCCACAACTGTGGCACCTGGGCAGCAGACAGGTTGAACCCACAGGGTATCGAACCCACAGCCCTGTTATTAATAGCTCCACTGCCATATTTTGTAATAGATGTTATTAATAACAGTAATGGGCAGATATTTCTGGTAATGTATAACATGAATAATGTGAAAAGTGTGAATCCTTTTGGAATAAGCAGCAAAAAAGTTTATGACTATTGTGCATGTGCACGCTGCAATAACGATGCTGAAAGGATATATTATGCAATCTTAAAAGAAGATATACTTTAGATATACATCAAACCCAAGTAATCAGCTCATACTTGAACTTTTTTAAAGAAGAACAGTACATTTTACCAGACTGTAGCTCTCTAGGATTACGGCTTGACGTAAACTATCTCTATTCTATCTAAACTATCTATTCTAGAGCTTTCTAGGAAGTATCGATCAGAAGACTTTCTGTATTGAAATGCACAGAAAAGGGCCTAATCAGGCATGTTCTTGTGAAGGAATACGCTTTAAAGAGTATTCAAGAAATTTAGGCTAGTTAGGTTATTTTCAACCCATCTTTGGGTTTGGTTTTACCAAATGAATTACAGGCAGTCTTGCATCTTGCTGTTGAGTTAGCAATCTCATCTGACCCTGGCTTTAGTTGAACATTGATGACCAGTGGCATGGCCGGACTGTCGTCTGAGATAGGGAATGAGTGACCTGTTGGTTAGCTAGTGTGAAATAAACATATTTTAAATGTGTCTGTTTTCTTTAGAAAAAGGCCAAACCAGAGAAGAAGGAACTGGGAGTGATCATGTACAACGTTCCTACTCCAGCCGGCGAAAAAAAAGGTGTGTGCGCGCTCTTTTCCCCCTATAGTACTCTAACCAATGACAGTGAGTTTTGCTGCTGTGTGCTGTGAGCATCCTGACCAAACACAGCTCCAATTCAGGCCATATTGAAGTATGTTACAGAAATGTTATTGCAAGGGATATCTCAATTGCAGTAATCCGCAGTTGCGTGTTTGAGGTGGTGGTAACTTCAGGCTCCTGCAGATGGCGCTACGGTCATACGGGTCTACCAGCAGTCCCTGTTTGTCAGTTTTCTCCATAAGCCACAGTTCTGATGGGAATGTCCAGTAGTCTGGGATTTCAGCCACTGCCGGTAGACCCGTATGATGTGCTTCCATACACCTGCAGATTCACCTCCTTCCTTCACTCTGTGGTCTTTGGCGCATCCAAATGCCTTGACTCCTTTTAGCCAATCATTAACTGTACCCACTTTGCCACCCATGTTCCACACAGCCAATGAGACACTCACTGCACTGTACCACCTCTTCTCAAAGGATGAGTTTTGACGCACAGTATTTATAGCCCGGTCATCCTCGTGCAACGCCATCTGCAGGAACCTGAAGTTACTACCACTTTCCGTACCTTTCTAGTCACAATACTGTTGTTGTGTCCAGCTTTAATATATATAACTCACTTCTATTGGTGTTGACTTTTCCTATATCTGCAACCTGATCTGTCTCTCACGCTCTCAGATGTGCTGAGCCCTCTGCCTGACTCATATAGTCCGCAGTATGTGGAGGCAGCCTGGTATTCATGGTGGGAGAAGCAGGGTTTCTTTAAGCCTGAGTACGGGGTGAGAAAGCGTCTTTAATTCTGCCGAGTCTTGGCTTGTAAAAGACAAAGTATTGACTGTCAGAATTACCCTTTTGGTATTTATGTGGTTTTGGCCTTCTGAAGCTACTGTGTCTCTGGTTCTTTTCTTTACTAGCGGAAAAGCATCAGCGAGACAAACCCTCGCGGAATCTTCATGATGTGCATCCCTCCACCTAATGTGACCGGGTCTCTTCATTTGGGCCATGCCTTAACCAATGCCATTCAGGACTGCCTGACCAGATGGTAAACAGTCACTGCCTCAAGCATAGAAACATTATAATAAGAAAATCAGTCTATGAAAATCAGTCAATTCGTCTATAGTCACAAAAACGCATAATTGGCATGTATACAGACAGCCACCTCTTCAGCCTACAGCTGTTTAGCCTCGCCTGTTTAAGCTGGAGTTGTAGGGAGTGTTTCAGCCTGAGCTGCTTTATTGAATTAATTAATTAATTAAATGAGACACAATACAAGGCAGCCAACCTGAGCTCATTTGCACGTGTCAGTCTTAAAAGCACAGTTAAATAAATAAATAAATAAATCAACCAGACGTTTTCTAGATTTTTCGTGGGAAATAATAATAATAATATAGAAGTAAAAACAAATAGGACACAGGCCCTTTAAACATTTGCTTTGGTTTACATCTATATATTTGCTCTCCTTGTGGATATACATTGATGATGCAGGCACAGAATGAGAGGGGAGACCACGCTGTGGAACCCCGGCTGTGATCACGCCGGCATCGCGACCCAGGTGGTGGTGGAGAAGAAGCTGATGAGGGAGAGAGGGATGACCAGGCACGACCTCGGACGAGAGAAATTCATCGAGGAGGTCTGGAAGTGGAAGAACGAGTAAGTAGAGCGAGAGGAATCAGGAGGCGAAGACCGTGCAGGGCCTGACTCTTCGTGTTCCTCGCTTTGGGCTCGGTTCGTTGATGTTCTGTGATGGCATTGTTGAATGGTTGATTCTGATTGGTCAGGAAGCCGTCACTGTGTTTTAGTACCGTAGGAACGCATTGCAATGGCTGTTTGTTTCTTAGCAGATTACGTGGTTCTGCATGAGTGAGCGGTTCACGAGACACCATGTTGCAGTGGTAGAAAACATTGTTCTGTCTGAGCAAATTTGGCTTCTTTGAGATCTGCTCACCTGTGTGTTTCCTCTCCAAGGCAGAGCAGTCGTTGTTTAGTTTTCTGCATTTTAAAGGATGCTTGGTTAACTTGTTCAGTCGTTTTGGCCGCACCAGTGCTATACTTTTAACAGTTTGCAAGGGGAAAATCAATCCCTTCCCAAGCCTATAACATTTAAAAGGCCCATAATCTACTGAGCTTCACATATAACATTTGTGTGTGTGTTCATTTACACAGTTATTTTTCTATTTTAACACGACCTCTCTTTATCCTTTAGAAAAGTCTATCTATGTAAATAACCTCAGTTCTAATTGTGCCTCATTCTAAAAGCATTCTGGCCTGAAACTTGGCTTATATCTTCAGCGTGAGGCTGAACTTCTCTAATCTGACTAGGCGGGGATAGAGAGCTATGTTAGTTTTGTGACATTCAAAGCAGACGGCTTGTTTTCCGTATGCGGACAGCGGAGTGGACAGGACAACAACATTTACTTTTCAAGTTTTTTATTTTTGGACAGTTCAGTTTTCTGTGCTATGTGCCCTTTACAAATCTGTTTTTCAGAATAGCAACATCATCAAATTTGAAATTCGCCTGAAATACATCCTATCT
This sequence comes from Salminus brasiliensis, assembly GCF_030463535.1. Taxonomy (NCBI): domain Eukaryota; kingdom Metazoa; phylum Chordata; class Actinopteri; order Characiformes; family Bryconidae; genus Salminus; species Salminus brasiliensis. Next base: position 43,377,916 of record NC_132882.1, read on the forward strand.
TGATCCTTTAATGTTTCTTATGTTGTTCAAGGAAAATGTGTTTGAGTGTGGCTCACATCCTTGTTTACCTAATTCTGCCAGTAATGGTGGTTTTAGACCGAGCGGTAGATGAGGGCTATAAGATCTGAGAACCAGCTGCATAAAAACTGCTGATATGCTGTATCAGGCTGTACCTGTCGTCATAGTTTGCATCACTACACTCACTAAAGGATGAGCGATAACACACTAAGGTGTATACCAGAAATGAATACATACCTCATGTGAATAAAAGAGGACGTAGGTATTTGTTAGTACAGTTAATAAATGTCTGATTGGGCGGTCTAATACACTGCCACTGAGGCCTGAAAGTCACGAGTTTTCTGAGAATTCCAAGTCATGCCGCTTTGTCATCAGCTACCGGAGTCAGAGAGAGCACAGTTGGCCGTGCTCTGTTTGAGTGGGTAGATGGCGCTCTTTCCCACAGTTACTCTTAAGCGATGTTGGCCGGCACAGGCTTCCATGGTTCCTGGTACGGTGGAGCTGGGCACCCGGCGCTTTACACCAAGCATGTTAAAAGCCTAGCTTTGGCTTAACAGTATTTTTACACTTAAATAACTTTCTATAACAGTAGAATAAAGCCAAATAATCAAAGTCAGCAGGCGTGTGTCTGGAGCAATGCTACTGCTTGGAGGAACTACAAAATTGGAAAGAAAAAAGGAAAGAATTCAAAAGAAAATAATAATAATAATACTCTCAATAAATGTGATTTATGTACATTTCTGTAGGGCTTACAAGCACATGTAAGGTTCACTTCCGTCTCTAAATATCATTGAAATTCAACAGTATGAAAGTAACTTCTATTTGTTTTGTTTTTAGAAAGGGAGATCGGATCTACCACCAGCTGAAGAAGCTCGGATCTTCTCTGGACTGGGATAGAGCCTGTTTCACCATGGATTCTGTGAGTAGGAAAGCTCTACCATGCCAACATGCTCATGATAGAATGATGCACTGTGTTGTCCCATCCCTGGTAAACTGCTAGTGTTTTTAAATCACACACTTAAAACATGCACACAAATCTCCCAGCCAGTTATGCTCATTTCGCTGTGGGTTATTAGAATACTAGATATTTGAACATCAAAGATATTCCTAACTGTGTCTCCACCTTTGTGCAGAAACTGTCGTATGCCGTTCAGGAGGCCTTCATTCGTATGCACGAGGAGGGGGTGATCTACAGGAGCAAACGGCTGGTCAACTGGTCCTGCACCCTCAACTCTGCCATCTCGGATATAGAGGTGCGGTCGTGGAATGAAGCCATCGTTTTAATCTCCCTCTGATGTCGAGCTGTTCTTCTTTTCAGTGTGTTTGAGGTTCATGTTGTTTTCTGTTGTTGTTTCAGGTGGACAAGAAGGAGCTGACAGGCAGAACTCTTCTTCCTGTGCCAGGCTATAAGGAGAAAGTGGAGTTTGGCGTGCTGGTGTCTTTCTCCTATAAGATTGAGGGATCCGGTAAGAGGAGCAGGTTTTTTTTTTTAATGGACCTGGCTTGTAGTTTACATGCTCACATAAATTAGCAGAATTAATATTCTTCGCAAGAGGAAGCTGTTAGTATTGGATTGGCCTCTGCCACTGGCTGTGCTTATTATTGAAAAGAAAAGAAAATTCATGGAGGCCAAAGATATCCAAACAGACCAAAAACAGAATGAACCAGCATCATATTAGTTTTAGATGTGGATGTGTTTAATAACCTTCCTTCCCTCTTCCCGAGCTTCTGTTATGACAATCTTCTGTTATGACATAGCTTCTGAGATATTATTTCTAAAATGCTGTCAGAACAGCTCTGACCCGTTGAGCCATCGACTTTTAAAACAAAATCTACCACAATATAACATCATCAGAGGTCTTGTTAAGTTCTGTAAGCTACCTACAGCACTGTCAGCAGCAAGAACTGACTGTACAGTTGCCATCAAACATACATCCTAGGCCCCGGGTCTTCAAATCTAGCCCTTGAAACCAGTTTCCAGGACTGGATTTTGTTCTCACTGGACTTTAACGGGAACAGTTAATGTAATTGATTGGACACATGCTGTCACACCAACCATGGATTACAAAGTCCAGGACTGGAGACTGGATTCGAAGGTCAGATTTGACGACCTCTGTCCTAGGCCTTCACATGCGCTTCTGTTTATATGATCATCTGTCAGTGTGCCGAATGTTTCGGCTCATTGGCTTAGAAACTTTGGTTATTATTGTCCTGATTGTCCCAAACGTCGGTCAGCACATCTGAGCAGTTCTGTATATTGAGCATCATTGATAAGTACGCTGGGCAGTTAATTAAAGAATTTGATGCGTTTCTCTCTCAGATGAGGAGGTGGTCGTAGCAACCACGCGTATCGAGACCATGTTGGGAGATACGGCTGTGGCGGTGCACCCCAAAGACTCCAGATACCAGGTACTGAACATCTACTACCTTTCTGTACTCTCACTCGCTCTCTAATCTTCTGCTCTGATTCTCCTCTCCTCTTCCTCCTCTCTAGCACCTGAAAGGGAAGATGGTGATTCACCCATTCTGTGACCGGAAACTGCCCATTGTGTTCGATGACTTTGTGGATATGAGCTTTGGAACAGGTGGGCAGTGAGAGATGTGCTTTTTAATTTAATAAACTATTACAGTAAACATGGGGGAGGGGGGGGGCATTGTCAGCTTGACCTCTGGGATTATATGAGTGTTTAGGGTAATGTAGGGGGCTGTCCCTTACTAACTTCTTTAGTGGACTGACTGACAAGAATCTAAGTCAACCAATGATGCTAGGGGGCTCCGAGGATTGCTGGTTCCAGTCCAAGAGAGTCCAAGAGAGCACAATTGGCCTTGCTGTCTTCCTTCCCACATTACTTAGAGCTAGTCCGTTTTGGTCAGCACAGACGTCTGTTAGCTGTTGTATCGGTGCCTGAGTGCGCTGGCAGGCTGTCTTCCCATATGTTTGAGGAGACCTGTCCTGTTTTAATTAAATTAGAAACTATATAACCTTGACTAGTTGAGAATTTTATGATTGTTTATAGTTGTGTTGGTGTGGCTACCTGGCTGAGTTAATTGTTGGCCCTGCAGGTGCGGTGAAGATCACCCCAGCTCATGACCACAACGATTACGAAGTGGGCGAGAGACACAAACTGCCCTTCATCAACATCCTAGATGAGAACGGCTTCCTCATCAACGTTCCTCCTCCATTTCTGGTATGAACTGGCATGCATGCACACCCTCACCCTGCCATACAGGCAGATTATAACTAGGAATTGTGGGCCAGTGTTAATATCTGCTGTTTTTCAGGTTCATGTAGGGCTGTGCAAAAGTCATAGACATCTGAGAGAAGTGATGATGTAAATCTATTTATCTGGGTAGTAATCTTAAAGTAAACACAAATGAACAAATTTGAAACACGTGAAAGATGGCCAGTCTCTGTGAAATGCAGAAAAGGGGGCTGTTGTATAGGGAAATTATCGCTTTAGGGAAATAATAAATACAGTATAATGATCTCACAGATATAGTGTAGCATACTGTAGACCAATTCCGATGTCATCGTTCCTTCATCACCTAATTCTAAGTGATCATATAAGTCTTCTAATGTTTTGGTATCTGCTGTAATCTTTAACTTTTTATTATTGTTGTTCTTGGCAGGGTATGAAGCGGTTTGATGCAAGGAAAGCTGTGCTGCAGGCTCTGAAGGACAGAGGCCAGTTTAAAGAGGTTAAAGACAACCCCATGGTGGTGCCTGTGTGCAGGTACGCTTACACAACACCTTCAGCTACAGCCCTCAGATTTAGGATCATATAATTAATAGTCTAAATATTGATCTATCGGAAGAACAGTAATCCAGGGCCTCCTCTTGGAGTGTCTAGACCCCTAGAACTAAATCCTGAATGGTGAATATTTACATCTGTATTTTCATGTGTGTGTGTGTAGTCGTTCTAAGGACATTGTGGAGCCCCTGCTGAAGCCGCAGTGGTACGTTAACTGCGCAGACATGGGGAAGCAGGCTGCAGACGCAGTGAGAAGCGGGGAACTGAAGATCATCCCTGATCACCACCTTAAAACCTGGTTCAACTGGATGGATAACATCAGGTCAGCTTTGGAACGTTATGCTTCCCCAATCACATGTGTAACTGCACAATAGCACTTTCCCTGTACAACACCACCTTAATATTACATTGCCTCGTTTAATGCCACCTTGTTACCACACTTACCCGCAGTAGTATTATATTACCTAAATTAATGGCACAGAAATACCGCATTACCTACATTAATACCATAATTACTTACATGGAACCACTGTATTAATACTGTAATAGTACCACAATAGCTACGTTATTACCACATTGCCTACATTAGCACAACGTTGCATAAATGAGTACTGCATTACCTACATAAATGCTACATTAATACCACAGTATGTACAACCTGTATTACCTGTGTTATTACCACATTACTAACATTAGCAACATGATTGCATATATTACCATGTTACCTGCATAAATACTACATTGTACCTTATTATCTAGTAGTATTATATATCCTATATTAGTAAAACAGTATGTATCACATTACATATATTAATACCATATAGCCTACATTAATACCACCATTGCTCACAGTAGTACTATATTACGTAAATGAATGTCGCAGTAATTCTGCATTAATACCATAATTACTTACCTGGAATCCCTTTACCTGTATATAATACTGTATTACCTACATTAGTACCATATTACATATAAAATACCACGTTACCTGCATAAATACTATATTAATACCACACTTGCCTACATTAGTACTATATTACCTACATTAATACCATAATTACTTACATGAAACCTCTTTACCTGCATTAAAAACGTATTTGTGCCACATTACCTACATTAATACCATAATTACTTACATGGAATCCCTTTACCTGTATATAATACTGTATTACCTACATTAGTACCATATTACATATAAAATACCACATTACCTGCATAAATACTATATTAATACCACACTTGCCTACATTAGTACTATATTACCTACATTAATACCATCATTACTTACATGGAATCCCTTTACCTGTATATAATACTGTGTTAGTACCACATTACCTACATTAGTACCATATTACATATAAAATACCACGTTACCTGCATAAATACTACATTAATGCCACACTTACCTACTTTGGTACTATATTACCTACATTAATACCATAATTACTCACATGGAACCTCTTTACCTGCATTAAAAATGTATTAGTACCACATTACCCACCTTAGTACCACAGTTTCCTGCATATGTACCACAGTAATACAGTAGTAGTACCACATTACATACTGTATATCAGTATCACATTAATGCCACACATGTTGATGCCACAATATCTGGATAAATACTATGTTGCTTCCACATTACCTGCATTAATAGCACACTTACCTGAGTTAGTACCGTGTTACCTGCAGTAGTGGCACATTACCTGCATTAGTACTGCATTAGTTGTATGGCAGTCAGAAGAACTGTAGTATTTATTTGTTGAAGTCAGATTTGGAGCTTATATCATTGGTTTATTGTGTGTGTGTGTGTGTGTGTGTGTGTGTGTGTGTGTGTGTGTGTGTGTGTAGGGACTGGTGTATCTCTCGGCAGCTGTGGTGGGGTCACAGAATCCCTGCGTATTTCATTACAGTCAACGACCCGTCAGTCAAACCGGGAGAGGTGAGCTGTAGAGCTGTTTACAATTACTGATGCATCAGCCACCTTCAGGATACTCTGTACTGATGTGTGTGTCTGTCTGTCTGTATGTGTGTGTGTGTTTGTGTAGGATGTGGATGGTCATTACTGGGTCAGTGGGCGGTCAGAAGAAGAAGCCAGAGCAAAAGCAGCCAAGCGCTTCAATGTCACTGCAGAAAAAATCTCCTTGCGCCAGGGTAAAAAAACACACACGTGCAGAATCTAATCAAAACTTTCGTTTCATCAGCATAAACGTAATGGCTCAGATATTCTCTCTGAAGAACTGATCAACAACCCATTTTAATCAGCATAAACTAAGATTAAATAAATGAGGAAATATGATATCGATTAAATTTTAGGATTTTATTTTTAGTCTTTAAACAAGACCAGAATTCTGGATGACCGAGTTTTTGTGTGTGTGTTAGATGAGGACGTGTTGGACACCTGGTTCTCCTCTGGCATCTTTCCCTTCTCCATCTTTGGATGGCCAAATGAGGTAAGCTCACCCCTTCGAACCGGTGCACATATTTTAGCTTCTAAAACTCAAGGAGTGAATCTGAAATCGCAGTGTTTAATTACTGTGTGTGTGTGTTTTTGTGTGTGTTGTAGAGTGAGGACCTGAATGTGTTCTACCCGGGCACACTGTTGGAGACTGGCCATGATATCCTGTTCTTCTGGGTGGCTAGAATGGTCATGATGGGTCTGAAACTCACAGGGAAACTCCCATTCAAAGAGGTCAGTGTCCCCCCCCAGCCCCCCCCCATTTAAAATGACCTCAAATAGCTGGTTATTTAAGCAGCAGGACATCAGAAGGGGGCATGTTATTGTGATTAACACTGTAGTAGCTGGGCAATATGACTATTTTATCGTATTGTGATTAAATATGCTTTTTGTTAAGCTTATCAAGAATATAATTAAGTGCTTACAATGTTTGACTGGATGAAGTGCTGCACATTTTTGGATGGTAGTTTTTAAAAATCCATCACTACTGATGCATTTCGTCTGCGATCACGTCTATCCTGATGAATATCGTGTATCGTGAACATCTCTTTAAATATCATGATCCAATGTTTTTATCATATCGCCCAGCCCTACACTGTAGATGTGGTTTATTTGTCGAATATAGTTGATTCACAGATATGTGAAATGGACACTCTGGCCTAAAACAGTAATCTGAAGAGCATCATTGCAACTCTCATCCTCGTTGTTTTGACAGAATTTAATGTTTGTTTATCGCTGTTTTCTTAATACTCACTACTGCAACACTGAAGACCACTGCAACTCTGCAGGAGGATGTTCGGTGGAGTGTTTGCTGTAGATAAATCAAGGGTTCTGTGCACACACATCTGCATTTCTGCATCAACTACCTGTGTTTTCTCAGGTGTATCTGCACGCCGTGGTGCGGGATGCCCACGGCAGGAAGATGAGTAAGTCTCTAGGTAACGTCATCGATCCTCTGGACGTCATCACAGGAATCTCGCTGGAGGTGAGAAGAACACCAGCTTCTCATCTGAGCTGAGCATTAAATATTTAGACCTGTGTCCACACGATGGAGAACGCTTCAGTTAGATGTTGGATTTAGACCCAGTTCTCATAAAGAATATGTGTGTGTGTGTGTGTAGGGTCTCCATGCCCAGCTGAAGGACAGTAATCTGGACCCAGTGGAGATCGAGAAGGCCAAACAAGGACAGGTATCCGTCACCTTCCTCTGTAAGCTGTTTCTATTAAGACAGAGTAAAGCCCTGTTCGGTCTGGATGAACTGATTTGTTGAGTTGTTGTGGCTCGTTACAGAAATCCGACTACCCAAGTGGAATCCCAGAGTGTGGCACTGATGCCCTCAGGTTTGCCCTGTGTGCCTACACAAGCCAAGGTAACAACAAATGGCCAGTCACTCAACACTGACCTGACAATCCAACCCCTTTTAAATAATGAGCTGTTAATGAAGTCTGCATTCAGGCAATTACAAGGGCCCAAACCGTTGTGAGGATAATTTCAGGGTTCAATTCTCCCCAAAAAGTCAAGATCAATTAAGTACTGTTGGTGTAGTGCAGTGGGTAACACTACTGCCTTCCCCATGGCAGTAGGTAGGGGGTAGGCAAGCCCATCAAGCTATACCAGGAATAGCCTTTCGCCAAGACCCCTAACACTACACGTACCTACCTGTGTAACCTCCAAATGCTATGAATGTCTGTGTGAATGTTGCAACATCTAACAGAACGACTCTCTCTCTCTCTCTCTCTCTCTATATATATATATATATATATATATATATATATATATACACACACATAGGAAGGGACATAAACCTGGATGTAAACAGGATCCTGGGCTACAGGCATTTCTGCAATAAGCTGTGGAACGCTGTGAAGTTTGCCATGCGGACTCTGGGCGAGGGCTTTGTGCCCTTGGAGAAGGCTCAGGTAAGCTAATGCCTTTGCTTCAGTGGTCTAATATGTATGTTTGGAAGGTTATACAGCTATAAGTGGCCTTAACCAGAACATACAGTTTCAGACCACGGCCATCTACAACACAAAGGCCACTTCTAAGACACTTATTAAAAAAAGAAAAGGTGGCTTTAACCAAAACATACATTGTGTTGCGAAACGCACTTTCTTAAATACGTACAAAAGGCATTACATTACTCCGCTTAAAAACCTGAAGTACGCTGGCTCTGACTGAAAGCACTAGCTGCTACTAGGGCATTATGGGAAATGTAGTGCCTGTAGCTACATTTGCGTGGCGTGTCTTGTAGCTCTGCTCAGCAATTCAGGATAAACTTGACTCTTCACCACTGTAATTTTGTGGGGCACAGCTACGTAAAAAAACACCAGTAATGCTGTGTGTAGGATATGGGCTTAACTGTGGGCAGAGAGGGGCGGCTCTCATATACTACACAAGTGAAGACTCACTCTCTCTCCCTTCCTGTGTGCATGTGTGCTCTCCGCTCTTTCAGCTGTGTGGCAGTGAGAGTGTGTCTGATCGGTGGATTCTGTCCCGGCTCTGTGCTGCTGTAGTTCTGTGCGGCAACGGATTCCAAGCCTACGATTTCCCAGGGATCACCACGGCCATCTACAACTTCTGGCTCTACGAGCTGTGTGACGTCTATCTGGTACCGAACCTTTTTCTCTCTCTCTCTCTCTCTCTCTCTGTCCTTGTCTCCCTCTCCACAGGTTTCTGTATGATGTCTTGATCTGAAACGTAGCTAAAATAGCTGGTTGACCCAGGTGTGTGGGATCCGAGTAGCTACCACTATGGCCCAGGGAGTTTGAATTCTAAGCCATGGCGCTTTGCCATCAGCAGCCGGATTCAGAGAGAGCACAGTTGGCCGTGTGGTGGGTGTGGCTCCGGGTGGGTAGATGATGCGCTTTCTCCCCTCATCACTTTTAAAGCAGTGGTGGCCAGCACAGCCGTCTGTTGGCTGGTACGGTAAGGCTGAGGACCCGGCACTTTTCCTCGGCTGCCCAGCGATGCTGCATTTGCAGCATTTTGAAAAGAGGCAGTGGCCGGCTTTGCTTGTATCAGAGGAGGCATGTGTTAAGTCCTTACCCTGCTAGTGTTGGGAGCTTTGCTATAGTGCTAGGGGGAGCTATGAACAGGTGGGTTAAGTGGCAGGACCAAATTTTTGAGAAAAAGGGTTTAATGAAGGTGCTCTCGTTTCTGTAGGAGAGCGTGAAGCCCGTGTTCAGCAGCACGGACGCCGAGGGTCAGAAACAGGCTGAGGTTTGCCGACAGACCCTCTACACCTGTCTGGAGGTTGGGCTCCGCCTCCTGTCTCCCATTATGCCCTTCGTTACCGAGGAGCTCTTCCAGCGGTTGCCACGGAGACAGACTCAGGACAGCCTCCCTCCCAGCATCTCCATCACCTCCTACCCAGAGAGCTCGGAGGTAGGGGTCAGATTGAGACTGTCTTATTACTGTACTGCCCTCCTGGGGTCAGCTCTCCACCGGGGTCTAATCTGCTGTTGCTTTTGTTCTGCTGCAGTTCTGCTGGCACAGTGAGGAGATCGACCGCGAGATGGAGTTCGTGATGACCGTGGTCAGGACCATCCGATCTCTGAGGGCCGACTACAACCTCACCAAGACTCGCGCCGACTGTAAGAAAGCTCGAGTCGCACAAACGCCACACTTGCATGCTCAGTGTTACCCTGACCGCTGAGTTGACCTGATGTTAGACCCTATATGTCCAAAAGTTTGTGGACACCCAAGCGTTCATGCTACTTTAAGCTGCAGCCATTGCTGACACAGATGTGCAAATGCACACACACAGCTTGTCTAGTCCCTGTAGAGAAGTACTGCCAATAGAATAGATGTCTCCTGAGTCTTCTGTTAAAAATGACACTCCTGCTCCCCCTCATTGTTTTTCTACTCTCCTTCCTCTCAGGTTATCTGCAGTGCATAGACGCCGCTACCGTGTCTCTGGTGGAGAAATACAGCCTGCAGATCCAAACCCTCTCCTACTCTCAGGCCGTCCATCCTGTAAGCGGGGGCGACAGCGCTATCCCGGAAGGCTGTGCGGTGGCTATCGCCTCTGACAAGTGCAGCGTTCATCTGATGCTGAAGGTTAGAGCGTTCATCATTCAGGGAAAGTGAAAGGGAGCCTTGAAAGCAGGCTGTTATATTAGGGGGTGCAAGCTGTCTGTACATTACTGCATTACTGTACGAAATCTGATTGGCTGAGCCATGTTGTGAAGCTTCTACGGCTTCTACAATCTCAGTGTAGTAATTGCAGAGCATTTATTCTCCAGTATGAATCTGCAGTGTTGACAGAATGACGGCCATCATTTTGGAGCAGATTGAAACCAGTATGAAACTACTGTCTGAATATGTAATGTGTAGTTTTACATTCAGACAGTAGTAATGGTAGAGCAGTTTTAATCCAGTATGAATCTACAATGCCTGAGGTTTTTAGGTTGACCGTACAGATTCATACTGGATTAAAACTGTCTCACGTTTATTAGTATTAGACTAAAAAAAAAAACGCAGACGTTACAGATTCATACTGGATTACAATTGCTCTACCGTAATTTTCACTTATGGCAACTAAATATACTGCAGATTCATACTGGAATACAATTGCTCTACCATTATTTTCACCTATGGCAACTAAATATACTGCAGATTCATACTGGAATACAATTGCTCTACCATTATTTTCACCTATGGCAACTAAATATACTGCAGAATCATACTGGATTAAAATCATCTTACATTTATTACTATTGGAATATAAACCACAGACATTAAAAATTCATACTGGATTACAGTTGCTCCTCCATTGTTGCGGCCCGACTGTAGAAACTACACCCAGTACAGATAATAATGTCTGCCAATAATAATGGAAGAGTTTTTTTAAATCCAGTATGAATCTGCAGCGTCTGCGGTTTATAGTCTCAACAGTAATAACTGAGGCAATTTTAATCCAGTATGAATCTGTAGTATGTTTAGTTTAAAAAAGTAATGATAGAGCAGCTGTATTCAAGTATGAGTCTGCATAGTGGAGTTTCTACAGTCGGACAGTGATAACTGTGGAGCGTTTTTAATCCAGTATGAATCTGGGGTGTGTGTGTGGTATTTTGTGGGCCATTGAGGGCTTTTAATGCAAGTGTTGTTTGTAGACTGTAGAGTCTGATAGTAATAATCAGACTCTATGGACATTGCAGATTCTATGAAGTCTATACACACACCAAGGACGTCTCATCACTGTCGGAAAAGAAAGGCAAATTTACAGGAGGAAATGTTCTTCCTTATGAATTTTCCTTTATTCCTTTATGCATTTCGGAGCATTTCTATTGGTCCGTTCATCAGGAAATTTTGACACAATGTAAAAAAAAAAAAAAAACCAAAAAAACCTGCCAGATTCACATTACGTGTCTTTTTATATAATAATTTCTTATCCTGCTCCTGATAACCTCTATCATGTAGAAGAAATGTATGTATTGAACATCTGTCGTATTTTATTTTTTAAAATGTATTTTTATTAAGTTATTTGGCATAAGCCGCGTACGCTTTCTTGTAATGGTGCACTAACTGCAAACAGCTTTACATAAGAAATAGCCCCAGCTGTAGTAAACCTCTGGTGTGACCCAGGTGTGTGTAAGGGTTTATACTTTGAGCTGATGTGTGTCATTTCATCCTTTGCACCAGGGCTTGATCGATCTGGAAAAGGAAGTGGCCAAGCTGACGACGAAGAAGGGCGAGCTGGAGAAGCAGATGGAGAAACTGGAGGAGAAGATGAAGAAGAACGACTATAAGGAGAAAGTTCCAGCCAGGGTGCAGGAACTGGACGCTGAGAAGGTAAGGAGAGGGGAATGAGGTGGGTTCCACTGCACTGATCTCTGTAAGGATTGGATTGGAAGCTCAAGCTTTGTTGTGCTGGTAGAAGGACGATGACCTTCGCTCATGCCTGTATGTTGTGGAGTATGAATATTGCTGCATTTCTTTGTCTTTTTTTGTTTTTGTAGTTGAGGCAGAGTCAGACGGAGCTGCAGAAAGTGAAGGAAGCCATAGAGAACTTCAGAAGAATGATGTAACGAATCCACCCCTCACGCACCTCGTCCTTTGTTAGATTTTTACACACTGATGGTTCTTCGTCCTTTATGGGTGAATCGTTCGTCCTTCCTGCCTGACTGTCTTTATGGGGAAATGTCATTAAATACTAATATTAGCTTGTAACTGGTTCGGCTCTTCTTTAATGGGTTTTAGGGGACAAATGCACCAATTTCTGGGTTGATGAGGGATAATTCACGCTCAAATCCCTGTGGAGGACCAACATGGTCAGGCTGCTCATACTGGTTGACTAGTTTGGTAAAGCTGATTAAACTGGTCGATTAGCTTGCTCAGATTAGTCATGCTGGTAGACCGCCAAACTTAAACATACACTATATGGACAAAAGTATTGGGACACCTGCTCATTCACTGTTTCTTCTGAAATCAAGGGCTTTAAAAGGAGTTTATTCTACTTTTGTTGGAGTAACTGTCTCTACTGTCCAGGGAAGAAGGCTTTCTGCTAGATTTTGGAGGAGGCATTGCTGTGAGGATTTGACTGCATTCAGCAACGAGTGTCAGTGAGGTCAGGATGTTGGATGACCACCACAGCTCTTCCACTGCTCCACAGCTCAATGGTGGGAGGCTTTATTCCCCTCTAACCCACGCCAGGCTTTAGGTATGGTGCCAATCTAAATGATTAGCAAGACATCACACTTCTCCATGCCTGATAAAATATAGTTCTGGACTCCAGAAGTATAAATCTGCAGTTCAGTACAGCTCCGCCCCGCTGTCTTATTCCTGAGGGGAGTTGAACATCATTCAGCTCCCCTCCGCAATAAGCCAACCTCTTAAATGCCTCCCTTTTCGGAGTGTTTTTCTAAAGAAAAGAAAAGAACAGAGGGCTGAAGCTTTAGGGTACTGTAGGATGCTTTCATCATTTTCAGTCAGAAGACCAAAAAAACTAAAATAAAGAAGAACCGGTTCTGCTTTAATGAGGATAAATTAGTGTCGCCATCGTTATGCAGCAACAAGCCTTTAAATCTGACCATTGTGCTTGCTTTCTTCGCATGAACCAACAACAGAGTCCCTCAGCTTTATTATGCATTTAATACAATAACATTCAGGGCATAATTTTTTTTTCCACTGGGTTCATAAGAGTGATCACGGAACAGAGGACAAAAAAAACTGGTTTGCGAGGAAAGGGATTGGCTGAGTCCCTTCATAACTTAAGCCAAGGCAGCTTGACGCCCAAGCAGCACCAACCTTTTACTGTCTTAATTTTTTCGATAACCTTAAAATGCAGCAGTCACCTGCATCACAAGTCCCCCCCAGTCCAATTATCAAAAAGAACCTGATTATAAATTATAAAAAGGAAAAAAAAAAACTACCAAACCATGCAGACAACCAACAAAACCCACAATCTCAACAATCTGACACCGAAATCCGCCCGAGGTCCCCAGTCTGTTTCTCTCATTCTGTGGCTTTTTCCATCCCGTTCTCCCGACGACTCTCTAAAGCTTCCAGGGCACGTGGAACTCCGTGATGGGAAGTGGAGTGCAGTGTGTCGTCTCAAAATTCCTCATGTACTTTCGGGCCTGAGGAAGAAGAAACGGGGACACAAATAAGATCAGACACACGGATCCAGGAGGTCAGAGCAAAGTTGGAAAGCTTAAAATATAGTTTTGAGGTGAAACAAAACTTGGGTGGTCAAGAAGGTTCTTTAGAGTGCAGAAAGATTGGTGTCAGTATTCTCAGTATTATTTTAACTAGATATATAGGTTCTGTGACGACTTGCAGAATCTTCCAGGACTTCTTCTAAAACCAAGCTGTGGTGGATCATTGTCCTGTTCGTGGTCCAAAGACATACAAGAAGTGTTTCAGTTTTGGGATTCTGTTCTGTGGAATGATGTGAAAATCAAACTGGACCTATTCGGGCTTATGGACCAGCAGTATATACATCTGGAGGAGGACGACGAATTAAGCATACGCTGAAAAAACAAAAAAACACAAAAAAAAACCCTGCCTACAGTGAAGCATAGCGGTGGCTCTGTGATGCGCTTGGGCTGCTTTGCTTCCTATGGGCTCTGGAGACCTGCAGCATGTGGAGGCAGGGCAAGATGGATTCAATCAATTGTCAGGAAATCCTTGGAGGAAGCGGAGACTTGGCTGTCACTGGACCTTTCAACAGGACAATAATCACAAGCATACCTCAGAGTCCAGCAAGACTTGGTTTCAGAAGCAGTCCTAGAAGGAGGCCAATTATGCTCTGTGGGACTTTCAGCCACATAAAGGACTCAGTGTATTATATTTGTCACTGCAGTTCAAACTACATCCAGTAGGTGTCAGTGATGTATTAAGTGGCAGCTGCAACAACTGGCAGGAGGATGACGACGTGCACCATCAGAACAGCGAGCGGCAGTGTGGATAGTACAGTACTGTGAGTGTATTAGGAAGGATTTTCTCTCTTACCAGGAAAAGCGCGAGCTGCCGTCTGCCTTCCAGCGCCATGTCTTCACCTGATAAAACACAACAGCGTAAAATCAGTTCAGTATTTCTCCCAAGTGTCTGATCCACTCGTACCAGCAGTGCAACACACTACGAACACACTCGCCGGTAGTCAGTGATGTAAGTGTAGAGCGCTGATCAGCAGGAGCTTACCGACGCTCCAGGGGAAAGGCGATTCTCTGTCTGTCTGATAGGACTGGAGCACAGACAGGCACCAGTCATCGTCAACCTCATACCCAGAATACACGGACGCTGGGAGAGGAAGAGGACGTAACGTTATTTAGATGCCTTAAAATCACAGCCAGACACAAACAGCGGGAGCAGAGACGCACCTTCTTCTATCTGCGACCCCGCGGATAGCCACTGTCTGACCGCTCTGAGACTGTCCTCGGTCATTACCTTCGGATACCTGAGAAACATACAAGGATACAAAAATTAGTGAGGCGATACAGGCTCAGATACAGATTTTTTTTTTTTTTTACGTTTTGCTCCTGGGCTCCCCCTACTTTTACTTCACTCCATAAAAATCATGCTTTTAGCATCCCCTCAAGCTGTACACATGCTTTTGTTGACAAGCTTAGAAGATACAGAAGCAGCATCTGAAGGGAGAGAAGCATGTGGAAGTAATACTACAGGATTTTACAAAACAAATCTAATAAAGTGCTGTTTTTGTTGCTTTGCTGTCAGATATGGAATTGGAAGTGAATTGTGTCTTAACATCAAACACTTTATTGGGGGGGGGAAAATATTTTTATTTTCATAAGCCCTACAACTGCCCTATAATCTGGTAAGCTAAACGAAGACACAATCATTTCTTACTTCTAACTGATTTATTAACCCAGGGTTTACAAGGTTAAATAATATGGTATAAACATCATTGACTGCCAGAAGCCACATACAGGCTATCAGAGATCACTGAACACCTCCATGCAGTCTGAGGCACGCCAGCACAGAAGAAAGCTTTCAGAAAGACTTCAGACACCCGAGTGGCTACTCTGGTATAAAGGGAAATATTACGGCTCCTTCAACAGCGAATGACGTGCTGTCCCACCTGTACTGCAGTAGCCTGAGAAGCAGGTCATTGCCTCTGTTGGACATGATGTCTTCTGGTCCCCTGCATCAGAGAACAGCAGAACTGTAGTCAGTGCAAACCAGCTTTTACAAAGAGCTTCTTTAATCTAAACGGACCAAAGGAAGTCCTGACTGCGCGAGAGCTCACGTGGTTGTGATGATTTCATCTTTGGTTCTTCGGATCAACAGCACTGGTCCCTGGTACCTGAAAAGAGGAGGAGCGACGGTACAGGTGGATTTATCATATTTCATATCTGAAGAGTGTTTAACAGGGGGGGTACTGGATGTACGGGGTCTTACTTGCAAAGCTGCTCTGCGTTGTTCAAGTTCATGTACTGCCTGACTGTGTGGGTCACCAACGGCCCTGTTCCAACACACACAGAGTTCCCATCAAGCCTCATTGTACCGGATATTTAAGCAATGCATGACTGGGTGTATGGTGTTTGAGCAGATGTCGAGGATGGTACGGGCACTTACTCCAGCTGTCTGGCATGACCTTCAGGGCCAGAGGCAAGAGGTCATCAAATGAGGCATCCAGAACAAGTGCACGGATCTCAGGGTATGACATCACTGCCCAACTGGCTGAAGCAGAGACAGAAAGAGGTGAAACAAACATAATACAGCAATATGTAATTATAAGCATTATTATTATTATGATGATGGTTTCACATTGCGGAGTGATCTGATTTACAGTTTTCAACTTGATTAATTAATATTCTTATTTTTCTGCCAGATTTTAATCTAGCAACACCCTAACCACGTTGCAACACGGTAGCACCCACCTAGCAAGCAAGATTACCATTACGAAAATTACAATATTGCAATAATGTCTCTTTGTATATAATATTATGATGATTATGCTATCCTAACTAATAATTAAAGTTATTAAAGTCTTTAACGCTATTAAATCTCATAAAATAATATACAAGACTATATAAACAGGATAAGATACTAGATAAATAATAGATACTAATATATGATAACATTAGTATTATTATTTCACTGAATAAATAATAATAATAAATACTGATCATTATCTACAATAAAATTACACCATATTTAATCCGTTACAATAATAATCATGCAATAACATCCCTGTAAGGCTGCTTTGCGACAACAACAGTTGTAAAAGGTGCTATACAAATAAATGCGATTAGATTTATATTGCAATAAAGGTCTTACAACAATCATTATACAAAACTATCATACCAGAAGTAATTAAAGATGATTATGATAATTATATGAAATACAAAACAGTAGAGTAGTCTATATATATATATAGGCCTGATCATAAGAACATGCATTTAATAATAGTTTTTTAAAATCAATCAATAAATAAAAATCAATCAATAAAATAATAACATTATTATTATTATTATTATGATGCTTACATGACCTGTGTAAAACAGCAAAATATAGGTGATAAAAACCCTGCTATCAAGAAAAGCCCTGTAAATCAAACTAATGCGGAGTGACCGGTCAGTCCACACCAACCTGTGAAGCCCCCTATAGACCAGGCGTACACAACAATCTCGTTCAACTGGAAGCCCAGCTTGTGCACAGCGAACTGAATGACCACGTCCATCGCGTTAGCCTCGTTCTGAGGGAAAGGCACGCCCTGAATGAAAGAGAGCGAGAGACAGAGAGAGAGACATGAAGACAGGTAGCTCGACAGAGAGACAGTGCTCCGTCATCACAGCTGGTAGTTAAAGGGACAAGCGGCACATGACGACTCATCAGGGCCATTAGGAGAATAATGAGGTTAGCGTCTTATGGTCAACCTAAGACTCTACTTTCGTCTCAGATGACAAAAGAACCAAGTCATGCTGCCCAACCCTGAGGCAGGCATCAGGTGAAACCAGAGTTTCCACATAGCAGTGTGTTAAAGCATGGCTCCAGCAGGAGCACCATTGTTATCGGTCAGAGCGGGCAGGAGCCTACTTACTGTACTGCCTGCAAATCCTGGATGATTCCAGCCCAGAACGGAGTACCCACCTAGACAGAGCGGTGCAGAGAGGAGATTACTGTACACTTTCAGGAGGCTTAAAGTCACAGTCAGAGAGGATATGTCTGGTGTCTGAGGTTACAAACAATATCCAGAAGACTCAGTTAAGTGGTTTCTAGTGTAGGACATGCTGTTATCTGTAAACAGAGACTACATAGACCAGGGTTCTTCAACTCCAGTCCTAGAGAGCCAATTTCGCAAATTTCCCCATTTAAACACACCTGGAACATTTCATCTGTTAATTGCCAGGTGTAGTGGGTTTACTTTAGCAGAGAAATTAGCAAACCATGCTGGACACTGGCCCTCCAGGACTGGATTTGAAGATCTCACATATTTGACATTTGGCACAGTGGAAACCAGTGGCTGCAAACCCCCTAAAGCTTGAATTTTGCACATATCACCACTCTCATGACTCCAAAATCACAACTTTACAGGAATAGGAAAAAACCTTTGTAACTTTCAATGGAAGTCAATGTAAGAATATTTTATTCTAAGCCATTCTGGAGCATTTCTATTGGTCCATTTATCATAATGGGCGGGGGTTAAGCTTCCATTGATTGCTTTGGTCAGCACACACGTCTTAGCAAATAATCAAGCACATATGGAGTAAGGGAAAACCAGTGAACATTATATATATATATATATATATATATATATATATATATATATATATATATATATATATATATATATATATATAAATAAAAGCATGCATTATACTATTTGTAATATAGTACATGTAATGATTATTGTACTATTAGAACTAATAATTATAAGGTAATAAAGAGGATGAAATAAAATAAAGAATAATATAGTAGGTCATATAAATATAAATTAATATAATAAAAATTAGTAAACAAATAAATGGATAAAAAAAAAAGATTTAACCAATGTCTTTGCTTGATTTGCTTTGATTTGCTAATGGGTCATATTTATTAGATTTAGGGTTCAGCATGCAGACGTACCGTCCAGTGGAGTGTTCATGCAGCCCACCTCGTAGAAGCCTGCATTGCCCTCACAGCAGATCACCTGGAACGCAATGTACCAGTGACCTCAGTAACCTCTCTGATTCATCATCGAAAAGGTCATAAACGTAAACATGTAAATCAGTTCTGGCGGCGTCACACTCTGCTCCTCGGTCTCACTCAGGTCCTTACCAGGGTTTTACCGTTTGGTCCTCGTTCTCTTCGATCCACAAACATGGTGTCAATCTCGTTCCCATCACATGCCACCAACTTGTTCCGCTGACCATCATACTGCAGGCAAGCGAAGACAGACAAGCTTACGGTAACATATCAGAACATGTTACTTACGTATATATAGCTGGAGTGGTTGCTAAGATGTTCCCTTGGTGGTTGCTAGAGTGATTGTTACGCTATATATTTAAGGTGGTGCTAGGGTACCCCAAGTGGTTCATAAGATGTGGAGAAATAGGTACTTTGGTGAGGTTGATGTGTTTCTTACTGGTTGCTATGGTACATCAGGTGGTTTCTATGGTGGTCATGGTATTTCAAGTGGTTGCTGTGGTACCCCATGTGGTTGGCTAGGTGTTACTAGTTTATTTGCATCTTCGTGTCTGATTATTGGATGATCTCGTCTTTATGGAATGTGTATACGCAAATATCTAGTATAGTATTTTTATATATAGTTATGGGCGCTGCCAGGGACTTTGGGCCCACAACTCCTAACGATTCTGTCAAAATACTCAATTAAGAAATATTTAGGGCCCCTGTCAGTCATTGGCCCTTAGAATTTACAGCCCTGCATACTTAAATAGGTGTGTGAATGTATTGGTTACCTCCTCAATAAGCCTGGCTTGGCCCTGTTGCAGCATGGGTCTCATGGCCTTCTGCAGCAGGCCCACCGAGCCTGGGTACAGCATCCTTCGGCCGAACGAGTGAGCTATAAGATAACTACAACACACACACACACACAGCTGTGAGTTCACCGTGTAACACATGGGTGTGTGTGTGTGTGTGTGTGTTGCATGGGAACATTATCTCTGAAATGGAAATGGCAGTACGTGAGGGTTACCTAATGATGTGGCATGGAAGTGTTCGTACTGAATTCAGCAGGCTGTCTGCGGCCCCTCTGTGTTTGGGCTCCGGCTTCAGAAGGGACACGCCCCCTTTAGACAACTTTCTGTAAGTGCAACAAGAGGCTGTCAGCAATACGATACGATACACAGATCTGGTCTAAACCAATCACAATCCAACCTGTGCGGTCTCCTTCTGAGGGTAGATGCTGTCTGAGCTACCTTCTACCGTGATGACATTTCAGGACTGTTGGAGACTCCCAGGCTGAACTCGCTAGGACGGCCTGACCTGGCCATGTCGGTCAGCTGTTACACTTTTAGATGATTTAGTGGAGCGGCTGATTTCTAATTTCTGTTCTGAGATCTGTTTAAACCCCTTCCCAGACTCCTCCGCATTTACAACCTTCTTTCTGAAGGCCTCAGGGAGCTCTCTGGATCTGGCCATGATGGTGATCTTCTTCACCCCTCACTTTAACTTCATCCAGATCAGACCAGACTAAACGTCTGAGGTTTAAGTAAGACTCCAGACTCCTCCAGAACAATCCTCTCCAACCAAGTTCTGATCATCTGCCGCTGCTTCTGATTTTATAGTGGTAGTAATAACTGTGGAGGGTCCCAATCTGTTCCTTACACGCAAATCTATCAATCAATTAATTAATTACAGATCAATTGTCCATACATTTAAATAAGTTCAAAAAAGCAAAAGTTCACAAACACACACATATATATATTTATATAAACGTACGGATTGCTGACTTCTTTCCAACTGAAGTCTGCTGGCCAGTGTGAGAAGTCGAAGTCATAGCTGGCGAGTTTTTTCTGAAGGGGGCGGAGCAAACACACAAAGTGACTCAATTAAACCAGTGCCTTTAAAGAGCTCCCTGTGGGGGATGTTGGCAAGACGCTGCCGAGGGCTCACCTTGTTGCTAGGCGTGTGGCTCTTCCTGGTCTCCTCCAGAATGCTAATGAACTGAAGATACTCAGGGTTTCTCCAGCGACCCCAGCCTAGCAAATCAAACACACACAGTATAGTTATGGACTGCTCTACTGGTCCACTGAGGTCAGGTGACATTGGATGATCTGTGCTGCTAATGCTTTGGGTGGGTCTGCTGTATTAGGAATTGTGTAATTAATAAGCACAGGTTATGAAAGTGGATCATCACTGAGCAAAACAATGATATATAGATATATATCATTATATATATATAATAGATAAATAAATAAATACAAATTTAAGGGCCCATATCAAGGCAAAACACACCCTCCCTCTCCCTGTTACTTTTGGAAATGGAGGCAGACCTAGCGTGTAAACAATCTGCAAAACAGTAGTTGCATTCATTAGTATTGCTGTCTACAAACATTTGGACACATAAGTGTATAATCAGAAAAGACTACTGTGGTCATCTGCCTGCCGCCACACTACCTACTACCAATAGTCAATGAGTGGGATAAAAGAAATGAGAGGGTCGTCCAGACACCGCAGTATAAATCACTCACCTCTAAGACAGGCAACTCCCAGCAAACACACCAGCACCGTGCCCACGTACTGACTGACCGGGACCAGCTTACTGCTGCAGATGTAGCCTGAAAGACAATCACAACACTCACAAAGGTCAGTTTTTAAGTTAAAGCAGTATTATGTGAGCATTGTGAGCATTGTTTGCTTTTGGGCTCCCCCTACAGCTGGGGAGCAGTCATTGACAGCTGTACACATGCACTTCTGGACAAGCCGAGGGATACAGAAGCAGCATCCTAATCCTGAAGCTGCTGATTTTGGGTAAGATTGATACATAATGCTGCTTTAATGCTAATGTTTTTAGAACGGCTCCCATTGAGGAACTGGGCTCAAAGAACCTGAATGATGCAGCCATTTCAGAAAGATGTGGAATATGAGATCTAGGACGCTCTGAAAGCTACTACTGTAAGTGGTTCTTTGCCAAGATCTTGTGGCCTCAGTATGTTATTTTTGCGCTCAATATATTGTCTTGTGGCCTGGATATAATATTTTGTGGCCTTGATATTTTATCTCGTAGCCTCAATATTGTAGCTCATGGCTTTCTTACCTTATATTATTTTCTTTGCCCTCAATATTTTTATCTTGTGGCCACCATATATAAATTTGTGGCTTTGTTACATTATCTTGTGGTCTAAATATATTATTATTATAAAATGTATCAATTTTATATTATTGTATATTATCTTGTGTCTACCATATATAATCTTGTTTTGTCAGTATATTATCTTGTGCCCTCAATATAGTATCTTGTGGCCACTAGACATTGTCATAGCTTTATTAAATTATCTTGTGGCCTCAATATATTATCTTGTAGCTTTATTATATTGTCCTGTGGTCTAAATATATATATTTTTTACCTTCAGTATATTATCTTGGGGCTACCATGTAGTGTCTTGCCTCATTATATAACCTTGTATCCTCAGTATATTATATTGTGGCCACCATATACTATATGTCATAGCTTTATTATATTATCTTGTGCCCTCAGTATAGTATCTTGTGGCCACTAGACATGGTCATAGCTTTATTAAATTATCTTGTGGCTTTATTATATTGCCCTGTGGTCTAAATATATATATATTTTTACCTTCAATATATTATCTTGGGGCTACCATGTAGTGTCTTGCTTCATTATATGATCTTGTATCCTCAGTATATTATATTGTGGCCACCATATACTATATGTCATAGCTTTATTATATTATCTTGTGTTCTCAATATATTATCTTGTGGCTTAGATATATTAAGGTTCAATCTCAATACAATTTCTCAGTATAGTAGCCTCAGTTATCAGTTATCTCACAGCTTCAATATATAATTTTTTTGCCCTATATATATATATATATATATATATATATATATATATATATATATAAAATGTGACGATGTTCACATATAATATTTTGTCCTTCTGCTTTATCTCATGACCACGATATATCACTGCTACCCTTTTAATTTACATTAATTTTTCATTACAGAATTATTTGCGAATACACAACCGGTTACAGATTCACATTTACATTCAAACAGCACTGGATATTAAGTCCGACAGGCATCATAAAATAAATCAAATGAAATGTCTCCTCTTCTTGCCCTAAACACATACGTGATACGGACCGACAGCTAAGCACCAGGACTTTCATCGCAACTCCACGGCTTGTCTCCTTTGACCAGGAGTAAGAAATACCTGCACCATGCTTTTGGCATCACCAGCCGTCTGAAATCTACAGGCCATCTACACACTACACAACCAAACTGACCCAACCCAAACGAGCAATCACAGCACAAGAAAGACGTTAGCGTGCTACTGCTGATACGGCACAATCCCCGACTCAACCCCTGCACACCTGATGCAATCGCCCTCAGCACCATCACACACCACCTCTGCTGAACGTCTGCTGAAGAAAAGCAACGGAGTTATTACACACCTTGACACCTTCTTACAGTCGTCTCAAGAACTAGTCCTCCCTACACGGCGGAGAATTCAGTCCCATCTGTATAAAGCCACCCGCTAGACAGCCACATGTGGGCTCTAACACATGCATACACACACACACTCGAATGCGTTAAAGAGATTAGCAGGCAGGCAGACGGAACAGAAGGTCTATGCCGTAACGGAATTATATACACATGACTCATTCCATATGATCATACTGGATGAGAATCTTATGCCATCATCATAATCACGTCTCATAGTGAGGGAAACCACCATCATAACCTTTAGAGGAGTGTGAAGAGCTACGGCACAACACCACGCTTGCTAGGCTAGTGTGGTCCGACCATAAATAACCCAGTAGTAGTCAATTAGCACCAAAGCTATGATGCTAATGGAGCTGACAAGCAATAGACACTTGTATACACCGATCAGTACACCAACTCAACACGGCTGATCAGCCTAATATCGTGTAGGTCCCCCCACTCATGCTGCCAAAACAAGACCTCTGAAGGTGTCCTCTGGTCTAATAAGACTAACGTTAGGTGAGGACCTCCATGGGCCACATTAATGAGCCTCGAGTGCCCATGGTCCAAGGTTGTCCATCCTTGGAGCACTTTTGGTAGGTACTGGCCACTGCATATAGCGAACACCCCACTGGACCTGCCTGATGTTTTTTGCCGATGTTCCGACCCAGGCATCGCCTAGCCATCACAGTCTGGCTCTGATCAGAGTGGCTCGGATTCGTACGCTTCAACGTCCATTTTTTCTCGCTTCAATCATCTTCAAGCACGGACTGTTCACTCGCTGCCCAATGTATCCAGCTGTTGGAACCAGATGATCTGTGCTGTTCACTTCACCTGTTAGCGGTTATCAGTGTTAGCGTAGGTACGCAGTTTGCCCTGTGTTAGGTGGTGTGTATAAGCGTTCACTGGCTGTTAGTATGGGTGGGCAATATGACCATATAAAAATGATCATGATACTAAAAGACAAGGAAATATCACTTTACCCACCTCTGCATGTTAGCGATATTAGTCTTAGTCAATCTTTAAGGATGTGTTTGTAACTGATGTGTGTTTACCTTTCCTGTACAGATAGCAGAGGATGAGAGGCGAGCTGTAGTAGGACAGGGACCACAGTGCTGAGGCCTGCAGACATAAAAACCAACAAAGCTCTGACTTAGTAACTGGTAGCACATGGGATTGGACAAAGCCACTGTCAAAGAAAAAAAAAACTAGTCCAGTTAAGACTCAAGTGGGCGGGGAAAGAGGCCGAGCTTTTGTGATGCAAGGGGTTATCTTGTTGGAGAAACCCCTTAGCATGAAGCCTCCGAAAGTGGTGCTTGTTTCTAAACAGGCATGGCCACAAAATAAAAATATGTTGATATCATGAGGCAACAGTATTTTATGGCCTCTACATAATCATCTCATCATCATCTCATAACCATGTAGGCCAAATATATTATCTCATGGCCTCCATGTATTATCTTGTGGCCTCGGGAAAATGTTTTGCAGCCTAGATATATCATCTTGTGGCCTTAATAATATACTGTTACATAGAAATATTATTTCATGTTCTTCATATATTATCTTGTGGCCTCAATATAATGGTTTGTGGCCTAAATGCACTACTTTTTGGCCAAATATATTATCTTGTGGCCTAAATATAGTATCATGTGACCAAGAAAGATTATTTTATGGCCTTGATATATTATCTTGTGGCCTCAAAATATATTCTCTCTCAGCCTCCATGTATTATCTTGTGGTCCTGATATAATGTTTTGTGGCCTTGATATACTATATTGTGGCCTCAATATATTATCTCAAGGCCTTCATATATTATCCCGTGGCCTTGATATAATGTTTTGTGGCCTAGATATATTATCTTGTGTCCTCCATAGATTTGGGTGTCCTAATAACCTAAATATATTACCCTGTGGCCAGATTATAGTATCTCATAGCCTCTAAACATTATATCATGGCCTCAGCATGTTATCTCAAGTCCATCTTGTGATCTTAATATATCTTGTGGTCTCAATACATCCAGATATTATCTTGTGGCCCTGATATAATGTTTTGTGACCTATATATATTATCTTGTGACCTAGAAATATAATTTCATAGCCGTCATATATTATCCTGTGGCCTTGATATATGATCTTGTGGCCTCCATAGATGTGGGTGTCCACATAGCCTAAATATATTATCTTATGGCCACATTATAGTATCTCATAGTCTCTAAACATTATTTCATGGCCTTAGCATGATATCTCAAATCCATCTTGTGATTTTAATATATCTTGTGGTCTCAATACATCATCTCATGGCCTCCAGGTATTATATTGTGGCCCTGATATAATGTTTTGTGGCCTATATATTATCTTGTAGCCTCAATATAGAAACTAGTAGCCCTGATATAATGTTTTGTGGCCTATATATTATCTTGTAGCCTCAATATAGAAACTAGTAGCCCTGATATAATGTTTTGTGGCCTATATATTATCTTGTGGCCTCAATATAGAAACTAGTAGCCCTGATATAATGTTTTGTGGCCTATATATTATCTTGTAGCCTCAATATAGAAACTAGTAGCCCTGATATAATGTTTTGTGGCCTATATATTATCTTGTAGCCTCAATATAGAAACTAGTAGCCCTGATATAATGTTTTGTGGCCTATATATATTATCTTGTAGCCTCAATATAGAAACAAGTGGCCTTGATATAATGTTTCATACTTTTGATAAAGTTTCCTGTGGCCTCACAGCCTCAATACATTATCTTGTGACCACAATATAACAGCTTTTGGCAACAATATATTACTTTGTGGCCTCAACACATTAGTTCTTGCTATCAATATATTACCTCACGGCCTCAGCGCAGTCTCTTGCGACCACGTTCTTTGCCCTTGATATCCATATTCTTGAGACATGCTCTCTCATAACCTCCATATATAATTTGACGTCCTCAATACATCACCGTGTAGTATCTTGTGGCCACCATATATCACCCCATGACTTCCTTATAGTATCTGGTGGCCACAACATATCATTTTAGTGGCCTTGATGCATCTTGCAAATCAGATGTTGAGATCATTATCATACCTACAGCAAGAGAAAGCCTCTAAACATTATATCATGGCCTCAGCATGTTATATAATAATATATATATATATATTATATATAATAATATATCTTGCTATTATCTTGTGGCCCTGATATAATGTTTTGTGACCTATATATATTATCTTGTGACCTAGAAATATAATCTCATAGCCTTCATATATTACCCTGTGGCCTTGATATATGATCTTGTGGCCTCCATAGATGTGGGTGTCCACATAGCCTAAATATATTATCTTGTGGCCACATTATAGTATCTCATAGCCTCTAAACATTATTTCATGGCCTTAGCATGATATCTCAAGTCCATCTTGTGATCTTAATAAATTTTAGTGGCCTTGATGCATTATCTGGACCTGGCTTGTCACTGTAGGGGCTCCGTACTCTTGCAAATCAGATGTTGAGATCATTATCATACCTACAGCAAGAGAAAGCACCAACTTACCCAACCGAGGATACTGTCTGTGTGTCTTTCTAAGGTTCTTGGCTGGTAATCCCATCCCTGTAAAAGTGACAGTGGGTTTAGTGTACAGTACAGTGCAGATTGACCTTAGTATCATACTGTAAAACCATGCAACTTTGACTTTGTCCCATTATGTGAATTATCCGTTCCACCTTAAATGGGGCGGCAGTTACATTCTGGCGCCTCAGGCGCCAGAATGTAACTGCCGCCCCATTTAAGGTGGAACGCGAAATTAGAAAACCAAGCTGAGGAATTGGCTGAATATCTGCCAGAAATCTAGAACAACAGAACCCAGAGGGTTCTCCAATTATCCCTCCATATTCCTAACATATCCTCCTTGCTGTTCAAGCGTCATTCTGACAGCCTGACATTACAGTGCTAGCTAGCTAGGCTAACGTTAGCCCGTTGACTGTCAACTCCAACCCCTGCGCTTCCTTATAGCGGCTCCTCCGAGCCTAAGCCTCGCTTTTCCACACGTTTTGGGGGGCTGTTATGAAGGAGGAGAGCTCATACCCGCCTCCCTGCTCTTCCCTCGGGTCGGGGCTGCTCGGGTGGACGGTGAATCCTGTGCAGGCTGGGCCCGAACAGGCAGCGGAGCCACAACAAGCCGGCCATCCTTCCTCGGTCGACGGCTACGGAAGCCGGAATGGGCGGATTGGGCTAATTCAAACAATCTGCAGCTCTGAGGCGATTTACAGCAGGATAGCACTGATTTTCTCGGTGAAATTTCCAATATCGAAGCCTAATAAATCGATATTTTAATGAAAAGATTCCCTGTGGACATAAAGCGAGATGCCTTTGTTAATTTCTCAGTCATAGTGTGGCTACCTGTGGCGATGCCATTCACACAGGGGTGGCTCGAGCCCCCCAGAAAGTACTGTAAAAATACTTAAGTATTTTTGTGAAATACTAATTCTGTAAAAGTACTTTTTCTAAAAACATCCTTTAAATCCTTTAAAATAACCATTTAAAATAACATTTAATTAAATTATTAATCTTTCATTGTTAAGCAAATTGTGATGTCATCATATTATTATAATTTTTTTTATGTTTTTACATTATTTTGAGAAATCTCATTATTTCTAGTCAAATTCTCATTGTTTTGAGAAACTCATTATTTTAAGATACCTTCGCATTATTCTGGGATGCTTTCTCTTAAGATGCTTTCGCATAATTATTCTTTAGATGCTCTCCTAGTTTATTATTTTGAGATGATATCACAATACCTCCTTTTTAGATGTTTCGCTGTGTAGATGTTTTTTTTGAGGAACGTTGGTTGAATTGAGATGCTGTTGCTTTATTTTAATATATTTAATACTTAATTTGAACATTTTTACATTATTATAATAAATGTTATTATTATATTATTATTAACTTTCTCATTATTTTGAGATGCTATTACATTTATTGGGAAATTTTCTTCTTATTTCAAGACGGAATTCTCATTAGTTTGAGAAACTTATTATTTTAAGAAATAGTTTTGTTATTTTGAGATATTTTTAGCATTATTTTGGGATGCTTTCTCTTGAGATGCCACATTAATTTGCGCAGCGCTTGTTAAATCGAGATTTTCGCATTATTATTCTTTAGATTATTATTATTTTGAGATGCTTTCACAATACTTTTAGATGTGTTCTCCTTTTTAGATGCTTCTTAAAGAAACACTATTTTGTTATTTTTGCATTATTATAAGAAATGTTCTTATTATTATATTATTCTGAGATGCTTTCGTGTTTTTTGAAAAACGTTCTCATTATTTTGAGATGCCATTACATTTTTTAGAGATGCATTCACATTATTTTGAGAAGCGTTTTCCTCTGTCGTTTTGAGATGCTTTTTCTTGATAAACTTTCATTATTTTGAGATGCTTTCACATTGTATCAAACTGATTTTACTTTCAGAAACCTGTTATTTTAAGACACTTTAAGTGTACATTTTTTGGAGAAATCTTCTCATTATTTCAATACAAATTCTCATTGTTTTGAGAAACCCATTATTTTAAGACACTGTTGCATTATTTTGAGAAAGTATTTTGTTATTTTTTGATGCTTTCTTTTGGGTTTGCTTTTACATTAACTTTTATCATTTTTTTTATCTTCAGTTACCTTCCAGAATTTGCTGGCATTTTATTGAATACGTTCTTCCCTCCAGGCCACTGGCTGCAACACAAGCCCCCAGCATTCTCAATCCACTCCCATGCTTAACAGTTGGATAGTTGTTCTCTCCATAAAATGTGTTTACTGTTAAATTATTGATGGTTAAGAGGAACCATGGGCAGGTGTGTTTAAATTTCTGAGATGTCATGAAGATGTGATTGGCTGGTTGTTGTGTTACTCCTGTAAAGACTGTTCTGCTGTATTACAGAGGTTTCTTTGCTTTTGATATCTGGAGACAACTGTGATGAATTATCAGCTGCAAGAAAAAGGGCTTTTATAGAGTACTGAAAAAGAGTTTCTCGACTCGTAACAATTGAGAAATCCCTTTTGGTGCTTTATAGAACCAAGTTTTATTAAGAACCACTTCATTAGGGTTTCCACCCATATAAAGAACCCATCATTTAAGCACCCATATAGTTCTGTGTTGTACATTTATACAGAGTTATTGCCATCACTCGAACCCTTTTTTAAGGAATACCATTTTTAATACTAAAAAGTTACAAGTTACAAGTCTTTGATTTCAGGATTTTTGTTTAGTCTTATGATTTATGAGGCTTCCATGTATGGCCCAAAACCATGTGATCCGTTCAGTGTGCGGCACGGTTCTACATTAGAAGCTTCTACAGGGTAAATAACTGTAATAAAGCCAAAACTCAGACTGATGATTGATTATCATTTAATCAGTGCATACAGTTATCATTCACTATATACAGTAATCATTTCAATAGATATAAAAAAACCTGCCTGCTAACATGAACTAATCATTTTACTTCTGTTTGTTTTGTTGTTTAATGGCCATCATGTGTTCGTCCATTTGAGAAAACTTAACCACAGCACGGGTCGTATCTGGAACAAAAAGACACACATGCACAAATGAATAAGGATATTAATATTTCATGTATTCTGCAATGTTTTTTCAGCCTAAGCTCCACCTGATGCCTGATCATACCCCTGATTATCATGGTAAGTCATGTCTATGCTTTCGCCTCAACTGTAAATTAATGAATTTTTCACTAATAACAGAAGCCAGTGGGCAGCTGATCAATTCGATCAGTGCAAAACACATTTCTGTAAAAACTCATGCTTCCTTGTGTCAAACCTATTTGTATTTTAAGCCGTAATTAAGCTGGAATTTGTTGGGGGGGGGGGGGTAATCTGTCACCTTCTGGTTGCCATGGATGCCAGGAAAATCAGTAAAAACATCAGCAAAATGTAATTGATCACTGACCCCAGATGCAAGATGCTAAGCTAACACTGCTAACAAACACTAGACTTCTTGGTGAACTAAACAGGCCTAAACATTCATTTATTTACATTAGAAAAGCTATGAAAAAGCTACACAAAGACGTTGTTTACCAAAGAATCTACAAAACAGCGTGAACAACCTTGTGTTTAACTTTTAAGCGAGCCTAGAATTCAGTTCAGCTGTGTAGAGAAGTGTATTTTTGTTTTTATTGACTAAAGCAAGTCACCCACATCGATTCGCCTGTACCAAACAGTCAGTGATCAAATATATATTCATCAGATTTTTCGCTGGACTGCTCTTCTGAAGAATCGATTAGCCCCCTTTAGATGCTTTGTAAATGCTTAACTCGTATTTGAATCACATTCAGATAATATCTGTTTTGCGAGTATGGGCCGCACCCCAGGGTGCTGGAACAGGGAGTCGAACTCTGGAGACTGTTGGCCCTATTAGCTCATGGCCTCAGTATATTATCTCTATATTATCTACAGTATCTGGTGGCCTCAATATATCATCTTAGTGGCCTTGATTTATTATCTGGACACGTCTTATTAAATACAACCAACATGTGGCTGAAGGGACTTCGTACATTAGAACTCTGTAAGGCATTTTAACACAACTAGCCCCAGCCTTAACCTAAACCCAACACCTAAACCTAACCCTGACCCCAATCCTAACAATAACCCTCGCAGCCTCAATTTATTATTTTTTGCTCTCAATATATTATCTCACGGCCTCTGTACAGTCTCTTGTAACCACCCTATATCATCTCTGAGCCTGAACATATTATTTATTTGCCCCCAATATATCTCATAATAACACATTATTTATTTGCCCTCAATATATCTCATAATAACACATTATTTATTTGCCCTCAATATATCTCATACTTTTCCATCATTGGCTTGAGAATAATATCTTGTGTCCTCAATCTGATCTTTTTTTTGTCTTCAATTTTATTATCTTTGTCCTCAATATATTACTGTGTAGTATCTTGTGGCCTCCACAGATTACCTCATGGCCTCATTAAATTACACCATGACTGTATTATTATATCATTTTTGTGATGTCCTAAAAAACAAAACATTTACATATATCCACCTATTCATCAGTCTACAAGGTTTAGCCCCGCCCATTCTCGTACAAAACGAACAAGCTGGATAAGTAGATTTTCTGATATAATATCTCATAATGATGAGATACTTTCTCGAAATCACAAGATGTTCTTTGTCATAATTACGAGATCGCGTTTGTGTTTTCCATCATTTTTCCTCATAGCCTTAATATACCTTCTTGTGGCTTGAGAATAATATCTTGTGGCCTCAATATATTATTTTTTTGTCTTCAATATTATTATCTCATGACCTCCATATATCATTTTTATATACATCATTGTCCTCAATATATTACGGTGTAGTATCTTGTGGCCTCCACAGATTATCTTGTGGCCTCATTAAATTACACCATGACTTCCATATAGTATCTGGTGGCCACAACATATTGTTTTAGTGGTCTTGATATATTATCTGGACATGCCTTATTGCCTTTTTAAAAACAACCACCATGTCACTGTAAAGGCTCTGTATGACATACATTTTACAATTTGAACAAACTGACCAAACATATATATTAATGTCACAAATGGTTACAAACATTATCATTATTATTATTATTACACATTTATTGAGAAAATGAATAATATTTTAATTGCAGTGGAACCGAAATTTGAATAAAACATCATAGGAAAAGATTTGGTATGACAATTTCTGCCCCATCCTTACCCCTGTATTATTAGATACATTCATTGTCTGAAAATTGTGATCTAAAATACTGTGGTCTAAAATACCATGACTGGTGCTGACCTACCTTCGGCCTTGTGCCCACAGCACAGAATCTCACAGTACAGCACTCCCTCTTGTACACTATTGTGTAACTGGTACGGTGTAATGGCTCTACATTAGAAGTAATGTTACATTTTCACGTATTACAAGCTTGAACTTGCGCCAACCTCAGCAACCGCCCACTGGCTTCTATTATGAGTGAGTTCAGAGTCAGCGTGTTTTCTGGTCTTTCCCAAGATCTAAAATCGCCGTCTGTGCTAATCGACGGTACAACACCGAGACAGCAGACAGAGACGAAGCTGAACTCAGATACTGTACTGCTCCTTTAATTTAGTCTGCTGATTAATGGACTGATGGGGGCAGCAGCAGCGCTCCTTCTGTGACCTGCACCGATCATCTCTCACCTGTCTAATTCCTTATACACATCCGTCTCTCCTGTGGGCTTGAGATCCTGAGGGAGGGGAGGGATGATGAAGAAGGAGGAGAGGAGTTCAGATTTATGGTCTGGTGGAGGTTTTGCGTCGCTCATCTGGTAATATTGGTAATGCAAGACTGACAGTACAAAGAGGGCAGCCAGGCACGCACACACACACACACACACACACACACACACACACACTCGTACACCGACACACACATGCAATACACACTCAACAGACTGTAGAAGCTGTGGTATGAGCCTCTGACACACACAGAAAACACACTCGAGAACTCACCATATACACTGCACCATGCTGAGACGACTGTGGGCGGGAAAGAGAGGGGGGTGGGGACGAGACAGTGAGTGGTGGTGACTGGTGGAGGTAGGAATACACACCAGATGTTGATTGATATGAAAGGTGATCACTGATAAAGTTGGCAGATCCTTTCTTTCACTTTTTTTGTAAATGAAAGATTCCAAAGATTTCAGTGATATTCGCCTGTACCACTGCATAGGTCACTGCTATAGGAGCACAACCAGCCCTGATCTTACAGACGTCGGTGGCTTATAGATCTGGGTAACCTTCACATCAGTCAGACTGAAACTCACCTGTCTCAGATCCTCAGGGTTTTCATAGATGTTCTCCACTTCTCCAGAGTAGTGAGAAAGAGTGCGCTCCACATCTACATCTACACACACACACACACACACACACACACACACAGCTGAATTAATTCTGCTCACTTCACAGCCTCCGTCCATCATGACTGACAGTATTCAGATCAGTTGCGGACACACTGGAAGGAAAAAAAAAAACAAGATAAATGGCAGCACTCACTCCGACGAGAGGCGCAACAGCCTCGTCTCCATAGCAACACCCCGACAGCCACGGCAACCACGGGTACCACAAAGAGGAGGAGAGAGAGAGCGGAAAGAAGAGCAGATGGCTCTGATACACTGACGTCCTCTGGAAGTCAGATGAGGAAAAAGGGGGAGAGAGAGAGAAAGACAGAGAGAGAGAGAGGTAATGAGTGAATGGTCAGGGTCAGTGGCTCCAGACCAGGTGATCCACAGGTCGGGGGTTCCCTGCTCAAACACACCTGATTCAACTAAGTAAATATATACTAAATATATAGAAGTAAATATACAGAAATATATTTAACTATACAAAAGTAAAAATACTAAATATATAGAAGTAAATATACAGAAATATATTTAACTATACAAAAGTAAAAATACTAAATATACAGAAGTAAATATACAGAAATATAT
Organism: Salminus brasiliensis; assembly: GCF_030463535.1. Classification (NCBI taxonomy): domain Eukaryota; kingdom Metazoa; phylum Chordata; class Actinopteri; order Characiformes; family Bryconidae; genus Salminus; species Salminus brasiliensis. Next base: position 43,411,708 of record NC_132882.1, read on the forward strand.
TTAACTATACAAAAGTAAAAATACTAAATATACAGAAATAAATATACAGAAATATAATAAATATACAGAAATAAATATACAGAAATATATTAAATATACAGAAATAAATATGATAAATATATGAAATATAGAAAAGGTAAATATGCTAAATATACAGAAATACACAAAAGTAAATACACTAAAGTAAATATATATATGCTAAATATACAGAAACATATTAAATACACTAAAGTAAATATACTAAACACACAGAAGTAAATGCTATCCTAAATATACAAAAGTAAATATGTTAAATATACAGAAATACCCTACACATAAAAATATACCATCATATATATATATATATATATATATATATATATATATATATATATATATATATATATATATATATACTAAATCTAAAGAACTAAATATACTAAATATACAGAAGCCAGACAAAAGTATCACAAATAGCTACACTGGCTTTTTTGTTTATGGCATTTAAGAGGCGCTCTTGTCCGGAGCAATTTACAGAAGTGCTCAGAGGTCCAATCATCTAGTGTGAACTTTTTACCATGTTTATAGATTACAGTATCGGAAAACACATGAGCAAGCCACTTTAATGACTCGGCACAGTGTGAGGAGAGGGTGTGATGGTTAAGGCATGCAGTTTGGACAGTGCTAGATTGGTCACTATTAGCTTTCATTACTCGTTAGCTACATTAGCCCCAGAGCTCCAGTGCAAAACTAAAGTAGTAGTGAACTTTAGACACCAACATGTCTTGGCTGATTTGCTACAGTAGAGGTGATGGTGGATTCCTGAGGTAGGTAAAATGTTAAAGGTGTGAGGGTGTAGCACTGACCAGCAGGTGGCAGTGGAGAGCCTGAGTAGTAGTCAGTGGAGGCTTCAGTAGGCAGCTCACTCCCACAGCAAGGTCGCTCTTTATTGGGGAAGGGGGCAGAAAGTAGAAACTGAGATTAGTTTGCTGTGTTCCTCATAAAAAAAAGAAAAATCCACCTCTGTGCCCTGGAGCTATTCTTCTGAAGCAGCTAATGTTCCAAAAAGCTCCTCCTGAAGATGACAAACAAGCAGGTTAGTGTGAGTGGAGAAACCTGAAAAGCCGGCCTAGTGGCTGAGCGAGAGACATCTACAAACACAGAGGGGGTGGAGGTGAGAGAGCTCTTATGTAATGCTGCTTCCCTCAGTGCAGTCAAATTTCCCTCAGTGTCTGTGATGCGGCTATACGCCTGAACTGGATTTGCATGAGGTTTGGGCTCAGATCATGCATTCAGACAGAGCTGCAATGTTGGTGTATGTGTTGATGTAATAACCAGGGTCACGTGCTTTCATCTTTGGAAGACGAGCACACAACATGCCTCCATGAATTCTAAACTCAAGGGCCTATAAACACTTTGACAACAAGAGCCCAAACAGTCATTTAAACAAATTAGAGCACCTCATTAAAATCTTTGTCTTTTTAAACATATTTCAACATCTGGACATTTGATCTTCATTAAGAAAATACTAAAAGATGAGGGTAGTCTAACTAAATACATACAGCTGAAGAAATGCCTTTAAACATCAATTATAAAATGTTTACAATTTTTTACAAAATGCAATTATTTTATGAGGAAAGTTAGAACACCCCCACATTTATTACTACTTATAATGTATACACTGCAAAAAAGATCTTAGCAAGTGAAATCCTCTGAAATCTAGTCTAAACAAGTTTACTTGAGTTATTTATTTATTTTTAAAGTAATTTTATCTACTGGAGTATTTTTTTATTTTAATTAAGTTATGCTATTTACTGGAGTAGCTATTTTTTTTATTATTTACTGAAGTAAAATAAAACAAAAGGAGCAGTTTTATCTACTAAAGTAGATTAAGAATAATGAGAATACTTTTATCTACTGAAATACTTTAAAATAATAAAAGTAATTTTATTTACTGAAGTGGATTTTTAAAAATAAGCAGTTTTGATTTTTTAAATTAAATAATTTTATCTATTGAAGTACTTTAAAATGTTTACTTTAAAATAATGGAAGTAAATTAATTTACTGAAGTAGATTAAAAAATCGAAATAATTTTATATACTGAAGTGGATTTTAAAAAATAAGCAGTTTTGATTTTAAACATTAAATAATTTTATCTACTGAAGTACTTTAAAATAATAAAAGTAATTTTATTTACTGAAGTAGATTAAAAAATAAGCAGTTTTGATTTTAAAAAATAAATAATTTTATCTACTGAAGTACTTTAAAATGTTTACTTTAAAATAATGGAAGTAAATTAATTTACTAAAGCAGATTAAAAAATCAAAATAATTTCATATACTGAAGTGTATTTTTAAAAATAAGCAGTTTCAGCGACTGAAGCAGATTAAAAAATAAAGTAATATTACCTACCGAAGCATAAAATGTAAGTAATTTTATTTAATGTTTCTGAGCTCGTTTGGGGGAGATGCTCATTGTCACTGGTTTGCTTTCCCACAGAACAATTTCATACAAACTGTGGTTCATCCATTTATTGATTTTCCTTATTTATTCCCTTGGATTCAAACACTCATACATTGAGGAACGGTGCTTTCTGGAGTCATGGCATTTCACCGTGCAGGAACACCTGCAAAGAAGGAGCCCTTCTCAGATGCAGTCACGTGACAAAACGAACCAATCACACAACCCCACACGTGGCGCACGGTGAACTGCCATGACTCCGGAAAGTGCCGTTCCTCACTGTCTGAGAGTTTGCATCCCAAGAAAATAAGGAAAATCAATAAACTATCAATCCCACTATCAATCCCACTTGTGCAAAAATGTAGGACCCACAGTTCGTATGAAAACCAGCAGGGGTGATGAGCGCAGAATCGGTAGTATGCTATAAACCAGTATAATTCCCAGTAGTTACTTTACTCCCATATTTCACCCAGCTACTTCCAGTCACCTGGTCATGGGATCTGCTACTTGGCATTAGCACGAGTACAACACAGGCGCCTTAATCAATACTAATGGCGGTGGATTGGTCATAATTGATGGTGTGTCTCGCTGAGGAAGTGAATGAAATGTCTTTGCAATCTGACCTATCTGATGAACCGAGGCCTGATCTACGGCAAGAATTATGATGATTGGATTAGAATGAATGGATCACTCAATAAAGCTAATGTTGCTTAAAATGAATGACGGCGAACAGCCTTGTATTGGCGCTGCGAAAAGGACATTGTGCTAATTGGCGGCTACATGCTTCCATTCTTATTAGCAGCGTTTGCACGTCTGCTTGGTTGACTTGGCTTGACGGACTAAGTAGACACTGTGCTCACACATGCAAGCGAACCTCTCTCTCTCTCTCTCTCTCTCTCTCTCTCTCTCTATTCTCTCTCTGTCAGTTTGACATTTATAGCATGCCATATACGCCCCCAGTATAAAGGGTAAGGTTCGGAAACCTACACTGTTAACAATCGAAAACCTCATGTTGTAACAAACAACTTAATTCTTGCTTTAATCAAATTCTTTTTGTTGTTGTTTCATTTATTTAGTATTTATTTAAGTTTAATAAACCCAGTAAAAGTGCTCAGATGCCCTGTTTGTATCTTCAGTTGATACAGCACTTTATTTACTTTATTCATGTAGCTAATCATCTGTAACTTCTCAGTACCCAACCTCACTAACGCTCTCATAGCCGAATGCCATCAAATCCTCACAGCATTGTTTCCAAATCTGGTGTAAGGCCTTTGCAAAAGCGTGGAGGATCATTACCCTCGATTTCTGAAGCAACTCTGGAGGAGCAGGCGTCTACAAACTTTTGTACACGTTGTGTGTCTATGTCAATTATTTAGCCCTCAGCATTTTACAGGCTAAACCTCAGTAAGCTAATTTAACCATGTAACAGGGGTCAGAAGTGGCCCCTATTATAAACCTCTCTCACCTGTTGGGGTCAGTGGGACGGTGTACACATATCTGACCGTTTGCCCGGATTTCAGTTGCAGAGTGCAGGCATACTTCCCGGCCGTCTTGGGGGTGATGGGCAGAGGGACAGAGATGGTCAGACGGCCTATAACGGCTCTCACCGGCAGCTTAAAGTTAGGCCGCTTGATGTGCGTCCACGTCACCCTCTTCACCTGAGAGCGCTCGGCATATGCGCAGGTCAGGTCCAGAGAGGATGAGGAGGATTTTGCATACCCTGAGAAAAGGAGAGCGAGAGAGAGAGAGAGCAAGCATGTTAAGCCCCAGTGCATTAGCATTAGCATTAGCAGCACTTTAAAAAGAATGGGTGGGAATTGGACCATGCATACACTATAAAAAGGTCCAAAAGTTTGTGGACACCCAATTCTAACCCACACAGTCATTAGAAAGCCTTCAGAGCTGCCCAGGCAGTTGGAACAAAATCCAGAACATCATTCTGGGCATGAATTTTTCATCTCTAATGATAGGAGGGGTCACCGCTGGTCAGTCTGTTGCTGGTGTGACATCACATTGTAGTCTCATTAACATTTGTAGGGCCTGTGTTGAATCTAAACTGTGGGTGGGTCCTTTTGCCTCTATGTCCCTCTCATGCTTCATCTACTGGGGTGAAGGTCAGGGCCGAAAGATGGCTCGAGATCAGCTTGAGAGTACCTGCCTTGAGGACCTGCCTTGCAACTTCCTCTGATTTCGCTAAGGGCCATCGTTGAAAGTCAACAAGTAGAGTACGATGGCCATTATCTCGAGGGGATGACCAGAGGGGATGCTGTCATTGTCATTCTGGTCAGTACGCTGGTCAGTCTGCTGCTGATGTCACGTCACATTGAGGTGTACAACACTGTTAACGTAGGGAATACGTTGGGCGTGCGAACAACACTGTAAAGCATAGGCAACCCTGTTGCTCCTGTTACTCGTAGTGAAGAAATGGAGTGTATCGTAGTAATGAGGGTTAACTGTAATTGAAAAAGTAATGAAATACTAAGTAATTAAATAAAAATAAGAGGAGTTGCAAGGGAGTAATGATGAGTATTCATTAGATGGGTGTGCAGCGGGCCAGGCGGAGCTGGCTTTGACTGATGTGTCTTGTCTTTGTGCGCTCCCCGCTGAATCAATCCTGGCGTAATTGAGCCCACCGGTTACCACGGCAATGCCGTAACGTGTCGTCACGGAGACCGGCAGTAGGTGTAATTACACATAATGACAGCCGTAATGAGGCCTACTAAAAATCATTACTTCACGGCGCCGGAGAAGAAGAGGGTGTTTGGAGAAGTGAGGATATGAGGGGGGAAAGATAAGAGAAACAGAGGGGGAGTCGGGGCGGGGGTGGCATGAAGGGTGAGCCGGCTGATTGGCTGCTGTACGCCGGTCATCTGTGATTGATTCCACAGACTGTGTAATTATGAAACGAGCCCAAGGCCGGCAACCTAAGGGCACAGGATGGTGTACGTCTGGAGGAAGATGAATGAGTGTGTTGTTAGCACCACGCTACCGTTACTCTATGACCTGCCTCTGCTTCATCATGTTTCATGGCCTTTATGGGTTTGCGTATTGAGCACTCATGTTTGAAGATTGATAAAAATACACTGGGCTGTTCCTCAATTTCATTTGGAGACGGAGTGTAGAATAGCGTCTCCGTCATTACTACTCCGGGTTGAAAAGCTGCTAATGCGCTATGGAGCAATGGTGGAGCTGCTGGAGACCTCTTGACGGAACATAATGTGGGTCTTATTTGTGTGAAATCCTGCAGTATTACTCTACACCTCAGTCCACATGCTGAAATTACGAACAGTGCACTGGTCATACATAAAAAGTTAGCATTCTCATTTAAATGTTAACACATGTTTTGCATAGAGGGCCTCATAAATTAGGGTGTTTTCACACCTGCACTTCTTAGTCCACACAGTAATCGCACTCAGATGCGACCAAAACAACCGCCCCGAGACCCTTGAGAATAGCTGGTCTCAGTCAGCCGATCCCAAACTAACTCTGGAGCGATTTTGTTTTTGGGGTTAGAATGTGAACCGACCTTGATCCGACCCAACCAGCAGGTGTACTCCACAAGTATGAGCTAAACGGCTTCCGCAGCCAGGCGTTTACCTGGAGGACAGCCCAGATAATTACCATTACTACAGCTCTGAACAAATGCCAGCTCTGCCATTGCTCAAGCACTAGTCCTGAAGACAGGACCTGTAGTTCTTCCTGTATTTACTTTCTTGCCCCAGACAGGTCTGGCCAATAAGAGGAAAGAAAGTTCTCACATGGTTTGTTGTGATGCACAAATCAAACCAAGGCGAATACGTTAACTGATTCGGACCAAACCAACTATAGGTGTAAAAACATATAAACCTTATACACACCTGTTATTCCGGGGACCCCCCGGGGGCTTGTTATGTATAGGCAGGAGGTCTAAGCCAACCTAAACTTTGAGATGAGCCAAAAGAAACATGGGGCTGTCCCAATTATATATAAAAGTATTTATAAAAGTCTTAAAATATCCAAATATCCAAGCTACCAAATCAGATCAGACTTTTTTGAGTGTGCTTACGAAGGACACTATTATCCCACAATGCAATGCGAAACACAAAGGGAGGAGGTGCTATACTATACTATATTATTAGAAAACAATGCTGGCTAACCATGCAAGTGCAGTTGTGTATGTTGGCATAGCAATACTTAATGACCTCCTGTTGGTACAAAACGGGTTAGTATGGTAATATTTAAGTGTACTGACCTGCCAAACCCGCACTATTAAGATTAGTGTACAGTCTATACCTCACAGTACTAGTGCGTAGTACGCAATCGGGACGCAGCCATGGTCACAGTGCTATTTATACCCTTACCGTGTAAAACAGTCAGTGTCGTCGACTGGCCGAAGACCTTGTCGTCCAAGAAGACCTCACACTGGTACCGGCCTGCGTCGCCCAGTTTAGGCCTCAGAAGAAAGGAGAGGTTTCCTCCGGCACCTGGGGAGGAGGGTCCTCGAAGCTGGAGGTGGGGCTTTGGATGTGAGGCCACGTGATTCCTCCAGCGGTCGGACAGGAAGACTTGTTTTGGGGGTGAATTCTGGCAGTTCGAACACCACCAGTAAACCCGCACGTAGTCGCCGTCGACGGAGGGGCAGGAGAGAGTGACTGCTGACTGAGAGAGAGACGCCGTGCTGAGGGTGGGGTCTGTGGAGGTGGACGACAGGATTTAGCAGAGAGAGACAAGTCAGGAAACGAGGCAGATAAGGAAGAAGGGCGTGTACATAGGAGGGAAAGATACCGAAGCTGAGAGGAGGGGTAATGCTTCCATAATAACAATGTCATGTGACGGTGACTGAGCTGTGTGTTTGTGTGCTCAACATTCAACATCTGTCTGACGTTTGATGTTTGAGTCCAGCGCCTTTTGATGTCAAAATGACGATGACAGTGCCTGCTGGGAAGGATTATGGGTATATAATCCTTGTACATATTGTATGTATACCTATAATCCTTCTCAGCAGGCAGCAAACACCCATTGACACTGGATGCTAAGGTCGGACAGACGAAAATGGGTTGACATCAAGCTCTGGTGTTAAGGCTTAGGTAGACTACAGGACTTGTAGAGTGGTAGTGGATTATAAAAGACTGCTACACTGCTTCAACCTGTAGCTGAATTGAACTGTACATGCCCCCAAAACACTTGTGCCTCGCGTTACCGAAGAGACACAGACATTTTTAGCGCTGCTGACCCCTTTGGGTTGGAAGACGGAGTCAGCATGGCCGTCTGTACAGCCAGCAGGGGGAGTTGGAGGTGAGTAGCACAGCTTATACTGGCGGCCTTACGAGGCAAATAATGGCCTCTTATACTAATTTCAGTTCCACCTGAAATGGTGCTTCGGTATTCGGCATGTAGGCAGAATAGGAGACCTATTCACATTGAGACTCTGACCAGTAAACACTACTGGATTACACTCAGAGTCAAGCAAGAAAATGAGATGTCAGAAATTTGAGTCTGCACCCCTCTAACACTGCACAACTGAACAATCTGCAGACTTGAGCCCACCAACACTGATTCAGCCAGGCTAAAATCGGGGTAAAGTCATGTGGTGCAACCCCGGCTAACTTTACACCATGGAGTATAAACATCTAAAAGGTTGGAATTTTATGTTTTGTGGATGTGAACATGATGAAGTTTAGCAGACGTTGGGTTTTGTCATCATACCTACATGATGGTTTGAAGTTGGCATATGAGGTTTGGAAGATGTTGGAGTTTGGCTACTTAGCATTACCCCCATAAATATCAACGTCAGCTGTCATCTCTTTTCAACGTCAAATTGACGTTGACACTGAACACCGACACTGAATTTTGGTGACCTGATGTCGCTGTAGGTGGCCAGCTGTCTTTAGAGCACTGAAACTCATGTTTTGACGCTGCAAAACTGAGTGTGTTGAGATGTGGAGATGAGCCTAATCGAGCTGCCTATGTCACTGCGGCACCAGCTAAATCTAGGATGGAATTTATTGTCCCCCCTGCAGCGAGTTCCTGAGCTTAGCCACCAGGCATTAAGGGCTACATGCCATCAGAGCGAGCCAGCTGCCTAATAAAGAGCATTTCCATTGCCAGAACATTCTTACTGTTTCTCTGGTTTTCATTAAAGGAGTATTTGTCATGCTGTGTAAAATATTCTGTAGCGCTGCATTGCATCCCTCAGCTTCATCCTTTGGACAGAATTCTCAGTTTTGTATCTATTTCTGACCATCAATGTTTTCTCACTACAATATCCAGCATGACCCATTTGAAAATCACAATACAGCCACTGCTACAAAAGCTAGGGGGCCATTATGGCCTGGGGGTCGCCAGTACGAAACTCATGAAAGCCATGGTGCTTTGCCTTCAGCATCCGTAGAGCACAATTGGTCGCGCTCTCTCCGGGTGGGTAGATGACGCTCTCTCCGCTCATCACTCTTAAAGCGATGTTAGCTGGCACAGGCGTCTACTAGCTATGGACCAGTCACTGCTAGTACTGGGAGGAGCTATAAACAAGTGGGTTAATTGGCAGCACCAAACTGGGGGGAAAAGGGCAACATATGGATCACAGTACCTGCCATCAGCAGCCAGAGCCAGAGTGAGCACAATTAGCCTTGCTCTCTACCTTCCCGACCATCTGCAAGCCAGACCCGGCGCTTTCCTCCGAGTGCGTTGGTTGCTTAGTGACGTTGCATTGGCGGTAGTTCAAAAAGAAGCGATGGCTGATTGCTGGCCCTACCCTCCCAGTGTCGGGAGCATTACATGTGATGAGGGGAGTACTAACGAGTGGGTTGGGTCATTGGCTAAAATCTAACGTACCTCATAGGTTACTGAAAATGAGAGTGGAGGGCAAATGTGTGAAAGGGTGACAGTGATGGATGGATATGAGGAAAGGGAAAAAAACCTTAGCAGACAGTGGGAGTGAACGCAGCCATGCTGTAGCTAACTATCATTTGATTAAATCCCGCGCAGTAATCCTCAGCGCTGCTAGCGGTTTTAGCGCCATTGTTGTGCAGACAGTCGTGCCAGTAGAGCATTGTAAGAGTGAAAGTAGAGTCACACAAGGAGATAGAGAACACAGAGGCATGAGAATGAGGATTATCTTCTTAGGCTTTAAGAAGGTTCCTCAGACACACTCCACTCAACAGCAGCTCTGATCCAGCGTCTCGGTGACGAGCGCTTCCTGTATGTGTGCCGGAGAGTGAGCCGGAGAGTGAGCCGGAGAGTTTGCGAGTGCGCTGAAGTGTGTAGCGTGCTGGAGCTGATTGTGTCGAAATGCTTGGATTATCACAAATGGGTTCAGGAACCAGTTTGAGTGTTGAGTCAGAATGAGGTGGAAGTCTTACCGTATATAATACCTGGGATCGAGACCACTTTGTTGTCTGGGGAAGAGATAAGAGAAGCAGAGTATGTGGTTTTTCAGACTTCAGAAGCAGGGTGGATGGCGTTTATTTAACAGAACCCAACATAAAGGACTCTTACCCTGTGTCTTACCCCTCCTCCCTCCCCCTGGTTTGGTTTTATGCACCAAAAACAGTCCAGATTCCTCTCCACATGACCTTAACTGAACTCTCTTTATCCCTCAAGGCCCTCAACACACCCAACATGTTGCAACTTTACAAGACATTCAAGCAGTGTTATTGCATCAAACCACTCTATATGGACAAAAGTACTGGGACACTTACTCATTCACTGTTTCTTCTGAAATCAGAAGAATCTGAAAGGGTGTTGGTAACTGTCTACTGTCTACTGTCCAGGGAAGAATGTGGCTTTCTACTAGATTTTGGATGAGCATTGCTGTGAGGATTTGACTGCATTCAGCAACAAGACCTTATAGTGAGGTCAGGATGTTGGATGATGATTACCACCGCACCTCATCCCAAAAGTATTGGATAGAGCACCATCCATCATTCCAGAGGATGCAGCTTTATAGCCTTCTAGCCAACGTCGGTCTGTCACGTCGGACTGACTGACCTCTGTCTTGTTTGGCTGCCATGAATAGTGGGTGGGATGAATTTATCCGTCTCCTCATGTTTAGTGGTGCTAGCATAGCAAGCCTCCGTTAGCAGACTTGAACTAATTTCTAATCACACTCGTGAGCCACTGCTGAGTAATCAGCTGAGGTACAGAATCCGTAAGCCAGGGCCTGACGATTTGGTGTTAAATTTGACTTCCTGGAGATTTCTAATCAGGGGAAAAGCCTAAAAGGACGAAATCCTGATCCTGCCTGCTTTCGTAAGACCTTCTCCACCCAGTCACAATAACCGCACTGATCCAGGGTGTGCTGACACCACCTTCCCTCGGAGAAAGCAAGGCAGGATGACTTCATTTATAAGGCGTCTTTTGCTTTGGTATGGAAGGCTGCAGAAGATGTAACTGGACTGAGTGGTGTGATTACTTCAGCTGTTTACACTCAGGTCTGGTTCAGACATCATTTCTCACACATTCGTCTGGGTCTGCTCGTCTCAGAGCTTTAGTGGACCCCTTTATTCCCCCACCCTACTTTACTTCATTAACTTTTTAGGATGTGCTGTACTTAATTTTCTCAGGAATCAGTCGGGTTCAGGTTTTCAGGTTTTCCGGATTCAGACTGTTTTCAATTTCGTTGATCTGCAGTTGGGTTTAGTCTAAAATCTGCAGAGCTAAAATTATACCATACCAACAATTTGTTGAGCTACAGTTAAATTATGCCAGCTTACAAGTTGATTGGTACCAGATTTTCTCAAGAAACCTGGTACCTGGGTGGCAACTGGGTTCTGACTGAACTGTGACTGAAATTCTGTTACAGACCAGTTCAGACGAACTGGGTTACAGTTGCTTTAGGGTTTAAAAACTGGGCTGGACTCGTGCACAGAACGTCCTAGGGATCGGTATAACCAGGTTCAATTACAAACCTCAGGCCAGATCAGCTCTAGTTTGGTGTGGTGTGACATCTCACCGTCTACTTGTACGGTCACTGTGTAGTTGTACTCGGACTTGCTGCTCTTGCCATTGATGCGGATGCTGCAGGTGTAGAGGCCGTTGTCTTGGTGGTTGACCCACGGCAGCTTGGTGAGCAGGGTGCCCGGAGAAGGAACTACGGTGAGTAGCGGGACATCTGCAGGCGTCAGCCACGTTCCACCAGCGACAGCGTAGCCGGGAAAAACCCGAGCTTTCAACCTCACGGTGCTGTTCATAGGGACGGGAGGAGCCGGAGCTAAAGTGACTGAGAGAAGGTTTAGAATGAGGACTGTTGGAGATGGATTACAGTCACCAGAGCTTGTGCAGTACAATCTGTATCTGTGTCATTTACACCAATTCATACAGTGCTATCACCAATGCTACGCTACCCACATCATGTAGTCCTATCAAACACAGTCAGAATGACAGAATTTGACTCAACGTTTAACAAGAGCCAGAAGAGTGATCCTCTCTTTATACGTCCCGTCTCTCTGCAGCATCTGGCACTTGTACCGCCCCGCGTCTTTTCCGGTGGCGATGAACTGAAGCGACACGTCTTCGAACACCTGGATCATTTTGTCTCCTATCTTGCTCAGGTGTCTGTTCGACAGCCCCTGGCTGGTGTTCACAGAGAAAACTGATGTCCATTGGTTCTCTTCAGGCCGCATCATCATCCAGGTGACCCCCAAGGAGAGTATGACTGGTCCGTCAGAGCAGGGCAGGGTGACCGCCGCACTCTCCTGCACCATGACCACATCTGTCCAGGAATTGGCTGAAAGCCCACAGATACAGGGTTAGCTGTGACTCTTGTACACAACTGTTCACTGTTTTTAATTTATATTAAATATTTCTGACCACGTTTAAAACACAAGGCATTCTGGGTATTCATTTTATTTAGCTTTTTTTTGTAAACCCAATTTACCTCCTCAGTTTTTGGATAGTTGATTACCCAACCTAGTCATTAGAACTCTCCCCTATTACAGGTAATGCTCCAGACACTGGGAGGGTGAAGACTGACACATGCCTCCGACAATGCAACGTCACAGGGCAACCGACACGCCTGGAGGAAGGTGCCGGGTACCAAACGCTGATGCATCGGCTAGCAGAGGTTAAGGTTAGAATTAGGAGCAGGGTTAGGGTTCTTGTTAGGTTTTGGGTTGAGGTTAAGGTTAGAATTAGGAGCAGGGTTAGGGTTCTTGTTAGGTTTTGGGTTGAGGTTAAGGTTAGAATTAGGAGCAGGGTTAGGGTTCTTACTAGGTTTTGGGTTGAAGTTAAGGTTAGAATTAGGACCAGTGTGAGGGTTCTTACTAGATTTTGGGTTGAGGTTAAGGTTAGAATTAGGACCAGGGTTAGGGTTCTTGTTAGGTTTTGGGTTGAGGTTAAGGTTAGAATTAGGAGCAGGGTTAGGGTTCTTACTAGGTTTTGGGTTGAAGTTAAGGTTAGAATTAGGACCAGGGTGAGGGTTCTTACTAGATTTTGGGTTGAGGTTAAGGTTAGAATTAGGACCAGGGTTAGGGTTCTTACTAGGTTTTGGGTTGAGGTTAAGGTTAGAATTAGGACCAGGGTTAGGGTTCTTGTTAGGTTTTGGGTTGAAGTTAAGGTTAGAATTAGGACCAGGGTGAGGGTTCTTACTAGATTTTGGGTTGAGGTTAAGGTTAGAATTAGGACCAGGGTTAGGGTTCTTGTTAGGTTTTGGGTTGAGGTTAAGGTTAGAATTAGGAGCAGGGTTAGGGTTCTTACTAGGTTTTGGGTTGAAGTTAAGGTTAGAATTAGGACCAGGGTGAGGGTTCTTACTAGATTTTGGGTTGAGGTTAAGGTTAGAATTAGGACCAGGGTTAGGGTTCTTACTAGGTTTTGGGTTGAGGTTAAGGTTAGAATTAGGACCAGGGTTAGGGTTCTTGTTAGGTTTTGGATTGAGGTTAAGGTTAGAATTAGGACCAGGATGAGGGTTCTTACTAGATTTTGGGTTGAGGTTAAGGTTAGAATTAGGACCAGGATGAGGGTTCTTACTAGATTTTGGGTTGAGGTTAAGGTTAGAATTAGGACCAGGATGAGGGTTCTTACTAGATTTTGGGTTGAGGTTAAGGTTAGAATTAGGACCAGGATGAGGGTTCTTACTAGATTTTGGGTTGAGGTTAAGGTTAGAATTAGGACCAGGGTTATGGTTCTTGTTAGGTTTTGGGTTGAGGTTAAGGTTAGAATTAGGAGCAGGGTTAGGGTTCTTACTAGATTTTGGGTTGAGGTTAAGGTTAGAATTAGGACCAGGATGAGGGTTCTTACTAGATTTTGGGTTGAGGTTAAGGTTAGAATTAGGACCAGGATGAGGGTTCTTACTAGATTTTGGGTTGAGGTTAAGGTTAGAATTAGGACCAGGGTTAGGGTTCTTGTTAGGTTTTGGGTTGAAGTTAAGGTTAGAATTAGGAGCAGGGTTAGGGTTCTTACTAGGTTTTGGGTTGAGGTTAAGGTTAGAATTAGGAGCAGGGTTAGGATTCTTACTAGGTTTTGGGTTGAAGTTAAGGTTAGAATTAGGACCAGGGTTAGGGTTGGATTGGTTGCATTTTCATGCTTGACAGGGTCCATCAAGCTCAACCCTACCACTCCGCCACACATAACAGATAAAATAAACTGCATTCTATGAACATTTTTACATTATTAATAAAGAAAGTGATACACTATTTGGACTAAAGTATTGGGACAACTGCTCACTCATTAAAAAGTGCTGTTAGAAATTGATTGCATTCAGCAACAATTACATTAGTGAGGTCAGGATCCCAAAACTATTGGATGGAGCACCAAGCATCATTCCAGAGAACACAGTTCTTCTACAGCTCAATGCTGGGGGGCTTTATAACCCTCTAGTCCACACCTGGAATTAGTCATGGTGCCAATAGGTTCATGTTAATCTGCTGCACTGCACATCTGCGACAGCAATGGGTGCACTTCAAAGTGGATTGATGCATTCCTTTGGAAGGGTGTCCACAAATATTTGGACATAGGGTATATTTCAAATGAACTGATGTGTTGTTGTTGTTATTTACCACCCCGTAACACTCCCATGTCTGAATATAAAGGATATTGTAAATAAGGATTTTATGCCTGGTGGGAAAGAGAGGTTGCTCTTGCGTGAATATGGTAACCGTTTCATAGAATGACTCATTTATCACTTATATTATTGCACCACAACTTGATCTCACACCTTTGAAAGGTGGTCTACATGAGTTAGAATAGAGAAATCACCAAACCACACTGAACACCACAACTAGAGCTTTGTAGGACGGCTAGTATTATATGCTCAAAACAACACTTATATCCATATTTCCAAATACGTCACCGTTATTTACCCCCATTAAAGCATGGTGACAGCCACATGAACTCACTTCTGTTCTGGAAAACATAGAACCCAATGGCATACCTCTGTCTGGAGCGGACGACAGGACGAGGCCCTGATGAACACAAGCCAGTACAAAACAAAGAGAACAGGTCCTCATATTTCAGAATTTCTAATAGAAATACAAACACAGAAGCGAGTGGATATCACCCGGTACCGGGCTGGGCTGTACAGTGTGTGTGTGTGCGCATGTGTGTGTGTGAGCATTTCTGCGTCAAAATGTGAAATTTGTAACCACAGTAAGCCAGGGCAGGACAAACTCTTGACAGCGAGCAAGATAAGTGTGACAGCTAGGACGCACAGCATGTGGATATTGCATTGCCCGAGCATGACCAGTTATGCCCACACACTTGCACAGGAAAACAACAGCACTAATGCAAGGCGTTGATAAATAGACGGAACTGTACACACACACACACACACACACACACACACACACGCTGAACTACACATCCATTGTTCATAGGAAGTGCCTCACAGTAGTTCCTTTTGAGTCTGCTCTTGCAGAAGTTCATATGGACACACACTGCCCAAACAATGGAGACAAATAAAGGCCCAAACGCCACAGAAATCCCATACGGTCGAGCTGCTGCTTCAGTTCCATGTAGCCCAGGTCATTTTTTGCTTTTGTTAATATATACAACCTCTCTACTGTCTTTAATAATTCAGCATTTTGCTCTTCCAGACAGGAGCCACTTGGCCTTTTTTAAGTCCACCTGGTTGGAAAGGAAAAGCCACTGTCAGGTCCTCTGGTTTCAGTCCTGTTTTTAACAAGCCCTCACTCAATGCCTCCTTACAGACTGTTCTACTGCCTCATTACTTCGAGCTAAGTTTGTAAGCACAAGGGGTGGTCGTAAGCACACAGGGGTTGACATCCCGTCCAAGCAACCCAGGATGCTCCTTATGTAGCTGCTTGAGAGCGTGTAACAATGGTAACTCTTCGCCAGTGCACTGCAATTCCACAGGATTAAATATGAAGGTTCTTCATAACCGTATTTCCTTTAAGGCCCGCTGCTCTGCCCATCTGAAAACACCCTGAAACACTGGCTTCCCTCCACTGTACCGCCGACAAACCCGAGCAATCACGTCCAAGCTGCAGCATCTCAGTTTACCACAGTTCCCTCCATCCATTAAACATCTGCACTACTATATGGTTCAATTGGTTAATTTGTACTACTGCGATACTGAATTTGATCAGCACCAGCAAGCACTACTACTAAAATACAAGAGACTTTCCCTTATTAATAGAATAATAGTCCTAATATTAGAGTATTATTATTTTTATTGTTATTATTACATAACATTTACCCAACTGTTCGGTTTAAAGCTTGGCTTGGCTGTTTAGTCTGACATTAGATTATTTAAGTACAGCATGAAAGTCATTAGCAAGCTTGGGGACTGAACCGAGCGGACTTTTATCTGCAGTAAAAAAAAAAAAATGTGTACGCGACTGTGTATGTGTGTGTGTGTGTGTGTGTATGTGTGCTGGGGGAGGGATAAGCAAGTAAGAATGATAATTTAAGGGCTCATAATCTGAGCTGGTCTCTAGCTCCTGGGCTAAATGTCTTTACATCCCTATAAATGTCTTTAATTAAAGCTAACAGAGTTATCACGGCCGCCGAGCGCTCGTACCGTACCAGCTTCTAATTACCTCTGAGCTGACCAGAGGGGGAGAGTGAGAGAAACAGAAGATGAAAGTGGAGGGAAAGAAGGGGGTTGAAGGAGATGGAGAGGTGAGGGAGAAAGGGAGGGGAAGCAACGAAGTAGGACAAGCGCAGCTGCATCAGTCTGTACTTATCTGCTATGATTTTTGGAAATTAAAATCAGTAGTAAATGGTCAGCAGTGAGTAATCCTCAGGGCCTTCGGACTTAGTGCCCTAATCATTCCTGGGAATTAAACTGTCCCCCCCGACAGGGCAAAAAATGATTACAAACTTCTAGTACCAAAGAAAAGCCCCTCCAGTTTGTATAGAAGTCCCTGTAGTTACTGAATAATACGCCTTAGTGTGTAATAAGCCTCCTTCTGCATTAAGGGGTTAAACTCTGCAGGTCCTACAGTACAGTACAAAAGTCTAATTCCACTTTTATTACTGTCCAATCAGTTGTCTTAGTGGAATCTAGGTAGATACAGCTAAACAAGCTACTCCAATTGGGTAGGACTTCAGTGGTAGTGCTGAAGGCCAATGTGTCAGATTAGCCATTAATCATAATCAGAAACCGACCCTGATTTCCACCTGAGGTAAAACACCTAAGGTCTGTTACAAGCTATTGATGTTGGTGTTTAATGTAGACTAGGCAAAGAATAGGCAAGTGCTTTGCTGCTAGCATAGAGCTAACATACTAATTGAGGCCCACAGGAGGACTTATGGACATATGTCCTGAAAAATGTTGTTTTTTGGTCATGAATGAAAAATCTTGAGGCATTTTTTTTATGTAAAAACCCATACTTTTGGCAATCTGAGTGACTCAGTGGTCTAGTGTGCTGCTACTATGCAGTGTGTGTGTGGGGGGGGGCAGTGCCCCTCTCAAGCTAGAAAGCAATCAGACCCTCTAACATAACCACTGGCCCTATACTGGCCCCCCAAGCTAAAATGGTCTTGAACCGCCACTGCTACTATTGCCCAGGGGTGGCAAGTTCAAATCCTAAGCCATCAGCAGCCGGACTCAAAGAGGGCACAATTGGCTGTGCTCTCTCCCTTTATCACTTTTAAAGCAATGTCGGGCGAGGGGTTTGTTAGCTGGTGCGGTGGAGCTGGGGCCCTGATGCTTTTTTCTCTGAGCGTGTCGGCTGCCCAATGATGCCTTTTTGGTGGCAGGTCGAAAATAGGCAGTGGCTGGCTTTGCATCATTTGTTAGTGCTAGGGGCAGCTTTGAACTGGTGGGTTAATTGCCAGTACAAAAAAA
The DNA here is from genome assembly GCF_030463535.1 of Salminus brasiliensis. Taxonomy (NCBI): domain Eukaryota; kingdom Metazoa; phylum Chordata; class Actinopteri; order Characiformes; family Bryconidae; genus Salminus; species Salminus brasiliensis. Next base: position 43,429,370 of record NC_132882.1, read on the forward strand.
ATCAATATTGTTTTTATTAGGGGTGTAAAAGTGATGTAATGCTATGATGGCGATGATTCAGAACTTGAATTTGGACTGTGAGAACATGTTGGCATTGAATATTGGTTTGGTTTCATTGAAATTTGCCACTTCTTAGTAATAAAAGTGCTGAGATTGTGAGATTTGAGAACTCAGCATAGGTTACTTAGGTCACTTAATGAGCGGTGTGGTATCTTGTATTAGCACATCAAGCGCCAGTTCACTATATATATGCTAACTATGCATGTAGCATCTCAAGAACAGCAAGAGTGGCAACAATGACTTTATATTTTATTCATTAGATGGGTCCTTTTATACGTTTCTAAAGAGCTTAAGGACGCAAGGTATAAAAACAGACCTAGGACAGACTTCAAAATGCTACCAATCAAGACACATCAAGTAGATTCCAACAACAATGGGCTACCATGTTTTCCCCACATCCATGCGAACACCGAAGCAGCAGACGTGACAGGATGGCTTCAGAAAGCCGTAGCCGTCAGGGGCTGAAAAAACAAATGAAGAAGGAAGCTGCTGACAGTGAGAGGAAACAGATGTAGGTAGACTTGTTGTATCGCTCATACAAGTAATCATTAGGGTCTTGAGCACAATTCCTAGTTTGTTGCTAGACAGAATTCATAGGGTAATCTGAAATGGCTCCATGCTTCCTATGTAGTGTACTTCGTAGGGCCATTAAATGTTTTTTTACTTTCCGGCAATGGTCAAAATCTGTACCAAGAGCCCGTCAAGCTTTGCGTACGCCCACCATCCCCTAAGGTCCCAGGCCCTGAGGACCATCTCTTTCAAGAGCTTTGGTTTTGTTGACATTACAGCACAGTGTCTATATCTGACTGTTGAGCATTGTGCAGCTTTTATTTCTAGGCATCAGTACTGATGTTTGTATTTGGCAAGTTATGCAATATATAGACAAAAGTATCGGGACACACCCCTAATCATAAATTCAGGTGTTTCCTTCAGTCCCATTGCGCCTCAAGTGTACAAAATGCATGTCTCCCTTTTCTCACATTAGTGAAAGACTGCAACAACAACAACAACAACAACAAGTCAGTGGAAGCATTTAGGAGGAACAGCTCACAGAGAGCAGCTCAGCCACCGAGTGTCTCAATAACTGCAAAGCTCCAGACCTGCTGCTGCTGTTAGAGCTGCAAAGACAGACCAACTCTATGTTAAAGCCTTTCTCACCAGGAAGAACCAGATGTCTCCCTCTTGGTGGCTGTAATAGAGCATCATTTTGAAGAAGATCAATGACTCACAGTAAGAGCGGTAAAGTACAGCCTCCAAACATGGTGGAGGTAGTTTCACACACTGTTACAGCTCACAGTGAGAGCTGGCCAGGTTGAAGTACAGCTTCCAAACATGGTGGAGGTTGTTTCACACACTGCCTTTAGTGCCTACAGTGAATCATTCATTAATAGTGTAGTAAAGTCCTTTCCTATTTGAATTGTTATGAGGTCAGAGATGTACACCCCTGATGTTGTTGTGCCCACTTTTGAATGGTCACGGAGGAGAAGAGATGGAGCGAAGGACACGTTTTATGTTGTGATGGGCTGGAGGAAGAGCAGGCCGCACAGAAGAGATTATTGAAATGGAGCTGTGTTCCCATGGCTGTTCCGGTAATCAGCAAAGCTGCCAGCGCTCAATTTCAGCGAGGTTCCGCGGAGCTTAGGCTGGCAGGTAGAGAGCACCACCTCCGTCATCAGCTTAATCATGGGCTCTCACACACACACACACACAAGGTTGCTAGTTAAAAAAAGGTGTCCCCTCTTCCATCAGCTGAGCAAATTGCCAATAGATGAGATTTTGATATGGAAAATAATGACGTCTCCCCGGCCTCTCGGGAAAACATTAAACTCAAGATGAAGAAATCTAAAGATTCTGCAAGAAGCCGCAGCGTCTCCTGCTAGGACAGCGTTGTTTATCTGTGTAACCTGAGCACTTTCTTGGCAATTATCTCAGCAGTTCTTTAGCGACACTTGTGTTATGCTCAGTTAGGACAACATGCACTAGGTATAACCTTAAACATTCACTTAAACATTTAAAATGACATTATGACTAACTCAAATTACTTTGTATGAAAATAATTATCTGCTTCAACTTCACATTTGTAAACCTATAGTGTTGTCTGTCTCAAAGTAAATTTAAAGCTTCTCTTTATATATCTAAAAATAAGTCATACATCTATTTACATACTAATCTACTTCTCTGGGTATATACCTGTCTATTTACCCATATCTTTATCTCAGCACTTACATTAGTAATTATCTACTTATCCGTCTACTTATCTGAGTATCTATTTGTCTATATATCTTTTTACCAAAGAATTCTACCAAAGTATCCATCTATCTACTTACTCATCTTACTCATCGATCTCGGGGCAGTGGTGGCTCAGCGGTTAGAGCGCCGGGATATTGATAACAGGGTTGTGGGTTCGATTCCCGGGCTCGGCAAGCTGCCACTGTTGGGCCCTTGAGCAAGGCCCTTTACCCTCTCTGCTCCCTGGGCGCTGGAGTTGGCTGCCCACCGCGTGTGTGTGTGTGTGTGTGTGTACTCACTGCCCCCAACATGTGAGTGTGTGTTCACTACCAGACTGTACAGTCCACAGTGACAAATACATGCACTTTTTTTTACCTTTTTATCTGTCAATCCTACTTATTAATCTACTTACCTAATACCTATTTATCTAGCAATATATTTGACAAATAGTCAACTATCTATCTACTTATCTATCCATCATTCTGTCTAACTATCTATCTATCCATTTATCTACTCACCATTCTATATATCTATCTAGCAATATATTTACCAAATAGTTGACCTATCTCTATCTATCTATCCTATTTCTCTGTGTATTTACTCACCATTCTATCTAGCAATCTATTTTTTTTACCAAAGAATCTATCTATCTATCTATCTATCTATCTACCAAATAATTGCTCTATCTTTTTTACCAAAGTATCTATCTGTCAATCCTACTTATTAATCCACTTACCTAATACCTATTTATCTAGCAATATATTTGCCAAATAGTCAACTATCTATCTACTTATCTCTATCTATGTATCTATCTACTTACCCATCCATCCTTCTGTCTATCTATCTATTTATCCATATATCTACTCACCATTCTGTCTATCTATCTATCAATATATTTACCAAATAGTTGACCTATCTCTATCTATTCTATTTCTTTGTCTATTTACTCAACATTCTATCTATCTAGCAATCAATTTCTCTATCCAGCTCAGAGCATCTACTTACCAAAGTATCTATCTATCTATTTATCTACTTACCCATATATTTATTTATCTATCCACGTATCCATCTATTTATCTATATGTCTACTTACCTACCTACCTACCTACCTACCTATCTATCTATCTATCTATCTGTCTATATATCTATCTATCTATCTATCTATCTATCTGTCTATCTGTCTATATATCTATCTATCTGTCTATCTATCTATCTGTCTATCTATCCATCTATCTAAGATAAGATAAGATAATCCTATTACTCCCGTAGTGGGGAAATTCACAGTGTCACAGCAGCAAAGGGATAGCCAGACACTCAGATGCAAAACGTAGATTCCCATTTATAAGATTCCCAACATATACACAATATAAATAATAGAAGTAAAAAACTTCCAAAATAATTATAAATAATTATTATAAAACAACTATATACCAACTAATTGATCTATCTACTTACCAAAGTATCTATCTATCTATTTATATACCAAAGAATTGATTGACCAAAGAATGTTCAATGCAGCTCTGCGAGTTTGAGCTTTGGTTCCTCTTTCAACACCTGGCTGTGATGAGGACAACAATAAAACCTGACATGACTTGGCTGTCGAATAGGAGCATTAAAGCAATGGCCAACAACAATCACACCTACTCCCACCCCTTACCTCGAATACAGTAAATCAGCCAAGTCTGCCAAGCCTGAAGTTTCCCTATTTCGTTTTGTACTGGAGCTACGAGGCTAATGTTGCTTACAAGTAATGAAAGCTTATAGCTGACCAGTCAGCATGCACCTTCATCATACACTTGCTTCTAACAGACTTGTTTATGCAAAACTATTAGAGGTGACTTAATTTGACGTAGTTTGAGGCAGGTCTGTGAGCATTTTGGCATGCAGTTTGCATGCTAATTGCTGTGCATAAGCTTTCACTACTAGTTAGCTACATCAGCCTCTTAGCTTTAGTGCAGATTTCAGACATCAAACATGTCTTGACGTGGGGAGATGACCTGTCTATTTGATTTTTGCCCAAACTATCACTTTAACTACATACAACTGTCTTAATGACTTGACACTCTAAGCATACTACAAGCCCACCATGTTTGCAAGGCCCTCTCTTTTCTCACGGCCACTGGTTTTCAGATTCAAATGGACTGGGTCAGTCCTCTGTAGTTCATGGCACGACTACAGAGGAGAACCAGGCCTGTTTTGAATGCAGCAGCATTCATAGCTCCTCACAGTTATTTATTCAGCAAATTGCTCACAGGTGTTCTCCAAAGAGGAGCATGTTGCCAGTAGATATGAGGCAGAAATGAGGAGATGTGGGGCGATAACTCGCAGAGATCGAGTGATGGGGCTGTTTGTATGTAGATGCAGGTGCAGCAGGCAGGGGGCACTGTTGATTGTGCATGCACCACACGCATCCATTACATCCAACACAGTTCTGAAAAGGGTCTGGAAAAACAGGAGATCAGCATGTACATTCATCAGCCGTGCAATTTTGACTCTGACATGTCGGGGCAGGGGGTGGGGGTGGGGGGTGGGGTACCGGTAAAAGGCAACAGCCTACATATCTACATGATCTCTATCTAAATCTTAATATTCAAATTGTGAAGCAATTGCGTGCGAATGATCTGCAAAGCGAACCACATGCTTGTTTTTCTGGTTTATGGTGGCTCTTGTCAAGGGGGTAGATATACAAGGCATATACAAGCTAACAGTCAGTTCTTGAAGGTGACGGAGGTGTTAAAGAAGGAACAAATCATTCTGAGCCACTTTGACAAGAACTAAGTGGGTCAGAACATCTCCAAAACATCATCAGGATGTTCCTGGTATGCAGTGGTCAGTACTTGTCAAAAGTGCTTCAAGGAAGGGCAACCGGTAACCCAGCCACAGGGCCATGGGCGCCCAAGGCTTATCGATGACCGTGGTTGGTCCTGCCTCACAACGTACAGGACTTGAAGATCTTGACGCCCGATACCACAGCCACAGACATCTTCAGAGGTCTTGTTGAGTCTCCCTGTCAGAGGTCTTGTTTCGGCGGGACAAGGTGGACCTGCATAAGACCACAGAAGATGTTACTCATTCATTCTGGAGCATTTCTACTGTCATATTCAAAGAATGGGCCCCACAATACTCCATTAGAGCCCCTCTCAGGCACAGGCCCTTAGATAGATGGATGCACTAAAGCTAAGCATGGAGCCTGGATCCCAAAATATGACCTCTACAAGCTTTATTACCACACTCCAGAGCAAATTTACTTTTGGTTTGGCAGGTATTTAGGCAGCTACTGTGAGAAGATGTGAGTCAGGTGTAACCTGAGAAGGCTGTGAGGTAACACACATACACACACACGTCAAGCAGACCTTTAAAACACCCCTCCCTCCCGCTGTATCGCTGTTTATGGAGTAGCTGATAACATTAGAACCACTGGCTGTTTTGACAGTTCGCTTAAGGAAGTCCCTGAACGTCGCCGGCCAGGCTTTTCGGTGATTTTATGGGCGTGACGTTGAATGACATCACATGGGTACGGCCAGGAGGCGGTGAGCGTGTATGTGTGTGAGTTTCGGTACACGGTTCAGTCTCATACACACACTCACACACACACACACACACACACTCACTCTATCGGCGAAGAGGAGGCAGGCGGCTGAGCGTTAGTCTCAAGCTCAGGCTAAGAGAAGAGTGCGATCCTCCGCTGCGTTCAGCCCAGTATCCCAGCGCGGTTCTCTACTGGAAGCCAAGGACGAGGAAAGTCACTAGTGATCTGCTGAAGTTCCTGCCGAACAGGGAGCCGAGAAGTGGATCCAAGTAGCTGGTAGCTGGTAGCTACTTTCATGGACACCTGTTTTTAAGCCTGAACTGCTGCTCCAGTGCTAAAATTGTATTAATAATAATAACAAATCGGTGTTTTTCCGAGAAGATAAGGACTATCAGATCGCCACCATGGTGCGGGGTTCTCCTCTCAGCTCTCTGGGACTCCTGAGCTCCGTCTTTTTCCTTCTCCTTCAAGGTAAGGATGTCAGAACTCGACCCAAAACATGGAAAACGGCTCGATTTGGACGCGTTGAGGTCTTATTATATCTCTGAAGTTTGGGCTTTGCTGTGGGTTTCGGTACCCAGTATCAGTAGGTAGCTAGAGATAGCTAGTTAGCTGGATCCCAATACTAGTGAATGTAGCTAGTACTAGTTTCTGTTCGACACAGAAACAGTTGGATTAACTTGACTTGGATTAATTAGCTACATTTTCATTAGCGTTTATTAATTCGCTTTAATTATTCTTGTCACGTTAATAAATGTTCATATTTGTGTGTGTGTATGTATATATATATATATATATAAATAATAAATAATAAATGTATTTCGCCACTCTCGGTTCGACCTGCTCGGTTTCGATGTTCGCCATTCCCCCCCCTCCCACCTCCACCACCTCCACCACCACTCAGCCTGAGGTGTGGCCAGGCAAGGTATTTCTCCGTGAAGGTGTCGGCAGGTGTAGCCATTCTCTGAAATTCACCAAGCTATCCTTTACTCGTCCTCGGTTGTCCTCCTTCTCCTCGTTCCTCCTTCACTTCGTGTTCTCTCCACTCGGTCGTGGGAACCCTCGGTGGTTTGTTAGCCGAGGCTGAAGCAGCGCTCGAGAGTGCAACAGGGTGTCGACCGTTAACATTTGAATTTTAACGGATTAATTTTTTAAAAAAATACGTTCAAATTCCAGTCAGAGATTTAGCTTAAGCTAACGTCGGCTAACGCGGTGATATTGACACTAAAACAACTACCTTAACGTCTAAAGTTGGAGAAATATTCGATATTTTATCGAATAAATCCGTTTAATCGATTCGACCAATTCGTGAAAGTCGAGATATGATCTAAGAAATACGATAAATCTAAGCTGTTCCCTCAGTCGTGGTCATACCTTGGTAGTTATGGATTCTTTCCAGTCACTAAATGCCCCTAATGTGGGAAAATGCTAGCTAGCTAGCAATTTTAGCTACAGTTTAGTTTATTTCATATTCTAGGCATTATAATATTTCATATTCCAAGTATGTACTTAAGTATTTTAGTATTCTAAGCTACTACCTACAAAAATTTACTATAGTTGTATAGTATATTGGTTTTTATATATCAAAAAGTTTAGTTTACATGATTATCTATGATTTTTCAATATGTTTACTGTAGCTAGTGATTACGAGGATTTCCACAGTGTACTTTTCTGAGGTAATCATGCAGTTTATATAGTTTCTGGAGGTATATTACTGTGTTAACTAGAGTAATCATGGTGTTTTCTACGGTAAATTGTAATATAATGTAGCTACCATTCTAGGGGTGTACTTCACTGTTTGCTGTACTGTATATAGTATACTATTTTGTGTACTCTACTAATTACCTGTGTAAACAGTGTTTAGCATGTTGCAGCGTTTGCTGTGCTGTCAATGATATACTGCTGTGTTTACTAGAGTAATCACGGTGATTTCTACAGTAAAGTGTAGTATAGTCCGATGTTCTAAAGGTGTACTTAACTGTTTGCTGTACTATCTATGGTAGGATATTGTGTGTACTCTACTTCTACTCTAATTACTAGTGCAGCGTATGCCACTGTGTTTACTAGTGTAATTATGGTGTTTTCTGCAGTATAGCGTAGTATAGTGTACTATTCTGAGGTAATATAGCGTTCCCAGTATAGTGGAGCTATTACTACTATAGCTTTTACAGTGTTTCCTGTGGTAAAGTGTAGTATACTGTTGTAATACAGTGTGTACTTTAGCAGTTAAGGTGTTTTCTGTAGTAAAGTGTGATTTGCTAGCATGCTAGCGTATTAGTGTCAATGCAGTGTTTACTGTAGTGATCTCCTCCTCTTCACTTTTGGACGCCAATTTCTGAGGGATGTTTCAAAACACCCGGTCAAATCCTCAAATTCGGCATTGCTGAAGCATGAAAATGCTAATGGAAAGGCCTTAAAAGGCTTTGTTACATGGTGGCAGCTTAAATCTGTGGATTATAGAGGCCAAACTGCTTAGAGGACAAAGTTAGCGAGGTTGGAAGAAGTTGGCCAGTAAGTAATACCAGGAAGGATGACTTCAGCTGGGTGTTCACGTTTGCCTCCTAGGAATGTCTACAGCATTACTAGTCCACTTTCTGTTTGAGAGTTTGTAAGCTCATGTAGGCACCGCAGGCATCTGAGTGATATTTGCTTGATAGTTTGGCTGCTTTACACTAATTCCTACCATGTTTCGCCCTTGGCTGTCGCTCACGGCTGCCTGTAAAGGCTAACCGCTGGCTCCGGTTACGTGGGCTGGTTAATTATTCAGCAGGTGCATTCATCCGGTGTCAGGTTGGCGATGGCGGTGGGGTACCACCAATCCTGTGGCTGTTGCTTATCCGCCGGGGCAGCCGAAAATAAATAAATAAATAACCAAAAATATCACACACATCTTCATTCCTGCGTCCCACGGCCTCATGGGGATCGCTGTGCAAATCGCAGTGACATGGTGGGAAAAGTTCTTTCCTATTCCAGTCGTCCTCCGCTCCAGAAACGCAATTTCGCTCCTTGACTTATTCATGGAGTGGTCCTTTTTCTGCCCGACCGTGTTTCACAGTACATCAGCCCCACTTCGTAGAGGAAGGGAGCGAGGGAGCGAGGGAACGAGAGAGGGGAAGCTGGAATATGGCAACAAAAGATTTGTTTTATTTATGAACGAAGCAGTGGAAGTTGGTTGGTGGTGGTGGGGGGGAGGTTTGTTCGGCGCAAAGGAAAAAAGGGCCCCTGTTGTTCGCTTCCTCTCTTCATCTGTTTAGCTCGGCGCCCTGGGAGCTTTTTGCCTTTGCAAACAGCAAGACGTCAGATTTCGGAAGGGCCGGAGCACTGCTTGCCGACTGCTTTGAAGGGACACTCCACTGTTTTTAAAAAATATTATGCATAATTAAAGTTGAAGATGTTTAAGATGTAAACAGTGTCGGTCAGAGTAGTCTGACGAGAAACCCGCTATTCTGGGGGAACTTCACAGCAGTGGTGAATGAAAGCAGGGGTTTAATGCAGTAAAAAAAAGCTGGAAAGATGAAAGTGAAAGTTCTTGGGTCGATGAAATCTTTGTGGAATTTCTGCAGTTTCACCCTCAGCAACATTATGTATACAATTCAGAAAACGTGGTGGTGGTAGGTTCACTGGTGGGTTTGGACAGTAAGCAGGATGGCCGTATTACGTGGCCATTGTACATTGTCAACCTTGCTACCCTTGGTTCCCATCGCTGCCATTGTGTGTAAAGATTCCAAGAATTTTGCTGGAATTTTTGGATGGAATTCCCCTTTTTAATATCTGGCTGGTGGGTGTGGCCTAACTTCAATTGAAGTAAGTAAGGAGAGTTGTGGCTTTAGGTTGGTTTCAGTTGGTCGGACTAAGAACTGAAAGGAAACATGTTGAGCTGTGGTCATGTGACTTGGGGCTTGTGCCAGTTACTATGGCGACGCCAAGGGTTTTTTCTTTTAATAAGTTGAAAGCCAAGACGGGCTACTGTAGTACCGTTACTCTGTGTGAATGCATCAAGTGTGTGTGTGTGTGTGTGTGTGTGTGTGTGTGTGTGTGTGTGAAACTAGTGAGCAGCCGAGAGGTGGGGGGTTGGGAGACTGCCGGGAGGGCAAGGGGGAGCAGATTGACCTCATTTAGTGCTGTGAAAATAAGTAACGTGCAACACACACACACACACTTGCACGCAACGTCCAGCCTGGGGTGCATGCGGAGGTGGAGTGTAAACAGGTGGGAGTAGTGTGTGTTGGATGGCCTCTTTGCTGGTTGCGCATCAAGGATGCCAGACTTTGTGTGAAACACACACACACACACACACACACACTGAGTTGGTATTGCTATATTTATGAGTTTCACTTGACGGCTGAATTGCTTGACCTCTATTACTAAACAGTGGTCTTCTGCATCCTAAAGAGATCCTCTGTATCTTGGCTCTTCCAGGAAAAGAACAGTTTCTCTAACAATAACCAGGAAGGTTGTTGCACTTCCTCTCCCCTGTTTCCTCAAAGCCTTGGGGTCCTCACAGAGGCCTAAAAACTAGCACATACACACAGGAGTGTTATAAATCAGGCCTCGTAACTACAGGAGTTTGAGTTCTGTCCTAAAAACAACAGTCTTCCATTGCTCTTCCCCTCCCTCCCACTCCACCCCTCATTCTCATGACCTGCTTGCTTTTGTTTGAGGGATGTTTGTCATTGGTGTATTCAAAATCTCGCCCCAACCCCCCGCGTAACTAGCCTTTGCCTGATCCATGCACTCACTCACCCCCACCACACCAGCCCGTGGGTCAGACCTCAAGGCCGCGCTGTTTATTTGAGTCCGAGCTAGTGAACGAGGGAGGGAGGGAGGGACGGACGAGTGAACAGGTTTATTGAGAAGAAATACTGGAATGCACTGAGTTTTGTGTGTGTGTGTGTGTGTGTGTGTGTGTGTGTGTTTGAGAGAAAGCTTTTAAGAGTCTCTTCAGCACTGTTGAGTTTTTGTTTGCAGTATCCAGCACGCATCGATGGCTGACCTCGCAAATTGACCTGTCCAAGCTCCGCCCACAAATGCGTAAATCCTGAAACCGACAGGCTTCCCAGAATCTCATACCACCAAAACAGCTCTGGCCCATCAAGGCATGGACTCCAGACTCCGTGACCTCTGAAGGTTTCCTGTGGTATCTGTAATAATACAGCAGAAGTCCTGCAAGTTCTGAGGTGGGGCCTCCAAAAGCATCCATAAGGTTGTCCTTACCTACCCCACAAGACCTGCCTGAGGTTTTGGAGATGTTCTGACCCAGTCGTCTAGCCATCACTATGTTTTGATTCTTTTCCGCTTGACCATGCTTCAGTTCACGTTGCCTTCACAAACCAGCTGTTCCCTTGCTGCCTAATACGTAGATCCCACCCTTTGACGGGTGCTGTTGTAACTTATTGGAATAGAGGAACTTTGCCTGGGTGAATAGTTCCTCATATTTCATGCTGACTGGACTAGTAGAAACTCCAGAATTACTTGGAGTAAAGTCTTTTTACATGGACTTCTATTGCAAGTTCTGAAGGTTTCTTGCGCCTCCTGTAAAGTTGGCCTTTTGGAGATGCAGGGTTTCATTCCAGCAACAATTGTAGGGTTCAATTTAGCTCCAAAAATGTGGGCAAGGAGCCCCTTTTAAGTACAGTATGGAGCTGTTAACGAAGAATTTTTCAAGCAGTGCGCTACAATTTCTTATTCCCGCAGAGCTTGAAAGCGTGTCCAGCCAGGTGACGGCAGCTGTGAAGGACTGCGTTCATGGACAGATAGATCAATTAAGATCAAGCCTGAGCTAATACCGAAGCGACAGCTCGCTGCCTGGCGGGCCTTTGTGCTCGGGAGACCGCCATAAACGCTACTGAGCGGCGCTCTCCACGCCGCCTGCCTCCGCTTTCACTGAGCCCGTAGAGGGAAGTGGCGGGTGAAGATTCACATACATCATCCGCCTCCTTGGGATGGTCATAAACACAATCCTTCATCCCTTATTTTTATTTTTTATTTTTTTGGAGCTAAAATGAGGGAGAGATTGCTGAAAGACCAGCAATTCCTCCTCCATCATCCCTCGCTTGGCTCGCCCGCCCTCTCTCTCTCTGTGTCTCTCTCTCTCTTTCTCTCCTCCTTGTTCAGCAGATGTCAGATCTCAAGATGCTTTTACAGCTTTAGAGATTCATGGAGATGACATGGCCATTTAACTCGCGCTCATATTTTAATCATTTCTCGAGCCGAGCCGGGCAGCCAACCAAAGTGTTTCTGAGAGGGGTGAAATGAGGGTGAAGGGCAGTGGGGTCTCCATCTTTTTTTTTTGGTATCCCTAAAGTTTGGATTTTGCAGTGTTTGGACTTTTTCTTCATTTCGAGAGCCTTCCACATAAGGTATAACATCAGGCAAGATAACAGGGTAGTAAACAGGCTTGTAAAACCCAAACCACAAACCAAACTCGCATTTACTGTTTATTCTTTAAACAACCTCAATAAAATGAGTCGGAATTGTTGAGGATATTAGTGACACATTGTTCTCTTCGCTGATTTGTTGCTTCGCCCGTTTGTTGGTCTACTTGATTGTTGGTTCGCCTGCTGTTTGGGTTACTCATTCGTTGATTCACCCATTTGTTGGTTCGCCTGTTCATTGGGTTGCTTGATTTGTTGATTCACCAATTTTTCTTTGGTTCGATGGTTCGTTGGTTCGCCTCTTTGGGTTGCTCAGTTGGTAATTCACCCAATTGTTCATCCACTTGATTGTTGGTTCGCCCGTTTTTGGGTTGCTCGTTCGTTGGTGCGCTTGATTGTTGGTTCGCCCGTTTTTGGGTTGCTCGTTCGTTGGTGCGCTTGATTGTTGGTTCGCCCGTTTTTGGGTTGCTCGTTCGTTGGTGCGCTTGATTGTTGGTTCGCCCGTTTTTGGGTTGCTCGTTCGTTGGTGCGCTTGATTGTTGGTTCGCCCGTTTTTGGGTTGCTAGTTCGTTGGTGCGCTTGATTGTTGGTTCGCCCGTTTTTGGGTTGCTCGTTCGTTGGTGCGCTTGATTGTTGGGTTGCTCGTTCGTTGGTGCGCTTGATTGTTGGGTTGCTCGTTCGTTGGTGCGCTTGATTGTTGGTTCGCCTGTTTTTGGGTTGCTCGTTCGGTGGTGCGCTTGATTGTTGGTTCGCCTGTTTTTGGGTTGCTCGTTCGGTGGTGCGCTTGATTGTTGGTTCACATGATTGTTGGTGTGTGTTTTTCTTTAGGGGTGGGTGGTTGTTTGGTTCGCCTGTTCGGTGCTTTGTCTGTTCATTGGGTTGCTTGATTTGTTGATTCAGCAATTTTTTTTTTTGGTTCGATGGTTCGTTGGTTTGCCCGTTTTTGGGTTGCTTGCTTGTTTGTTGGTTTACTTTGTTTGATTGTTGGTCCGTTTTTCTTTTGGGTGGTTGTTTGGTTCGCCTGTTTGGTGCTTTGTCTGTTCTTTGGGTTCTTTCATTCGTTGATTTATTTATTTGTTTTTTGTATTTTCTCCCCATTTGTTAGTACGTTTCTTTACCGGTGTAAATGTTCTTCACACTCTCATCTCTATTTCAAACGTGGTCCGTTATGGAACGAAAGGAGGATCTTCTATGGCATCACTCACAGAAGCGTTTGAAGTACCTTTTATTTTTCAGAGTTGCGTCTTTAGAGGTGACTTTTGGAAATCTCATTTCAGAGCTCCACAACAACCTCACCACTAATCAGAAATCGCACAGCCCAGAGATGAGCTGGAGATCTGTGTGTTCATCAGAATTCACCTCAGGTCGTTTGCATTTCCATTTGAATTGAGTCATACAGGAACGCAGGGTTTGCATTTTATCTCCCAAATCTCCACATAAATGAGGAAGCAGACTGTGATATGGTTTGTTTTCTGACTGGGAAGTTTCTGAAACTGAGCACTTTGACGTGGATATTTTGGTCTGACTTCTGGAAATGTGAGGACTGGTTGACTAAATATGACCAAATTAGGACAGTGGGAACTTCTGCCTTTTCTTTTTTTTTTACATGTAACAATTGTGAACGCACTTGTTTCGCAACAGCTTGTGGTTTCACAGTTCGTCTGAGAGCTTGTTTCGTTCAAAGTTCAATTGAATTCATCGAACTGTGATTTGGTCATGTGGGATTTTGGGCTGGGTTGATTTGAAGTTCTTAGTCATTAATGGAGCTTTGAGAATTGCACTAATATTCTTTATCATCGATCATCTAAATCGAGGCCATGGACTAACATTTTTTTGTTGTTGATGCCTGTAATTGATTGATATGAATACATAAACAGCCTGCAAATATCTGCTACAGATGAAGGTATACATTTTATTTCCGGCTTTCAGCTGAAAGTCGAGGCTTCTGGTAGGGCTAAAAGTGTAATAGTCTTAGAATTAGCTTTAACGTGTTACTAGATAGTCTGGAAAAGTAATGCAGACAGAATTCAATCAAAACAGATCTATATTGGAACGACTCTAATGGTAGAAATTGGGGGACAAAGCAAATACAGTTAATGATTGATCAAGTTAATGATGGTGAATGGAAGCTTACGGTCATACGGGTCTACCAGCAGTGGCAGAAATCCCAGTCTACAGTCTACCTCGATTCGCTGGTTCGCCTGTTTGCTGATGTATCCGATTGTTGGTTGATTTGATGGTTTTCTCGTTTGATTATTGATTCGCCTGTTTGTTGCTTCACCCTTTCATTAAAATATATTGTTGTTAATGTTGCTTCATAAACTGAATCACTGGCTGCACCAACATGACCCTTCTTGCCAGTGACCACTGACCCCGCTCTTTCTACCAGAGGCCTCGTAATAAATTAGTCTACTGTTCCATAATCCTATTAAATGTGTTTTATTACCCAGCTATGCTCACACACACACACGTCTTCCACACTGCGTGACCACAGGGTAACAGCCAACATGTCTGCAAAGAGGCGTGTGGTTGCCAGATTGATGTGGAGTGCTTGAGGTTGCCAGACTGTTGGAGCAGGTCCTGCCTAATCGGAGGGAAAGCCAGGCGGAATCCGCCCAGTTTAACAAGAAGCCCAGTAGCTTTAAACACCAGCAGCAGCTGATGGGTTTCAGAGCAGACCATCACTCTGGAATGCCATGCTGTGGGTTTTGAGATGGGCTTGGCACCCCTGGAGGGGGGTCTGGGAATAAGGCATGTCTTCTCTCCATTTCTTCCAATTGGTGAATGTTCTGCTGGCCTGGGATAGAGCGCAGTGTGGGCTGAATTAACATTAGCACAATGAATTAGCACAACCAGAAGCTAGCAAGTTCGCTAATATGTCTCTTTCACCCCATTGGAGGTTCGCCAGTCCGTTTGTTAATTCGCCCGGTTGTTGCTTTGCCAGATTATTGGTTCAACTGTACGTTGGTTTGCTTGTTGATTGGTTCACTTGATTGTTAGTCCACCTGTTCATTGGGTCACCTCTTTGTTGGGTTGCTTGTTTGTTGGTTTGTCCGCCCGTTCATTGGTTCTGCCCACCTGATTGTTGGTTTGCCTGCTTTGTTATTTAGCCCGCCTCACCGTTGGTTTGCTCACCTGATCATTGGTTCCCCCAACCGATTGTTGATTGGCCTGTTCATTGGTTTGCCCATGGGTTTTAACAATGAGTCGGACTAAGAATGTCTGTCCTGTGAAATTATGACGTAGATTGAGAAGAGGAAAGGGAAATTGGTGGACAGAGCAAATACAGTTAATGATTGATCAAGGTAATGATAATGGGCGTGGCCGTAGTGTGAAGGAAGTAGCTGAATCTACAGGTGGGTGGAAGCTTATGGTCATAAGGGTCTACCAGCAGTGGCAGAAATCCCAGTCTACAGTCTACCTCTATTCACCTGATTGTTGGTTTGCCTGACCAGTTGTTGGGTCACCTCTTTGTTCGGTTGCTTGTTCGTTGGTTCAGCCCACCTGATCGTTGGTTCGCCTGCTTTGTTATTTAGCCCGCCTCACCGTTGTTTTGCTCGCCTGATCATTGGTTCCCCTGACCGATTGTTGGTTGGCCTGTTCATTGGTTTGCCCATGGGTTTTAACGATGAGCCGGACTAAGAATGTCTGTCCTGTAAAATGATGACGTTCTGAAAAAAGGAGTGAAGAAAGCAGCTCCGGTTGCTTTCACTTTCCTTTCCGTTCTGGTCCCATGCCGATCAGACAGAGGCGGTGAGACTCCACATCACTATGCTAGGAATGCATTACCCCCAATCCTTCCCTTTGGAAATGTGGTCCCATCTCTAAAGGAAGTCAGTTACCCGGCACTACAGCCTCATTACTAGACACTGTCGACTGAGGAATTCACGGACGTGTTGACGGGTGGAATTCAGCGACTGACCACTGGTTTCTGTCATAAGTGAGGTGGTGCACTGCAGATGGAGATCAGCCTGGAACATTCCAGACTACTCCTTCAAGGTCTGGCAGCGCTTCAGAAACATGCACAACCCTGGAAGTTTGGTTTACAAAATAAATCAAATGGAAAGAAGTGTGTGAGAGAGAGAGAGGGAGAGAGAGCGAGCGAGAGTACGCGAGAGGGATAGACGGAGTGGGCCTTGAGAGAGTTTTAAAAGCCCTCATGCTCTCTCATGAATTTGGCATGCCAGCAGTTTCAACCTTTCTGCTTCCTGCTGCGAAAAAGTACTGAAACAACTGAACTGTGGGATGTGTGTGGTGCTTGTTCTGGGCAGGGAAGTTATAATGTAGAAGTTTTGCTGGTGATGACATAATGATTTCCATATTGGATCATTATGAAACGTTGGAAACAGGACTTACCGGTCAGCACTCATTTTCTCCAGTCGCAGTAAAGCCAGGCGAGCCATGCGAGTGTAGACCGTTATGAGGCCCAATTTGTTTGACACCCATACGAACATCTAATATATACACTGGATATTGTATGTGTGATTTGTTGTTTCACTATTTATTTATATCACTATTTTGGTTCACAATTTGTTGGTTGACCTGTTCCTTGGGTCGCTCGGCCGTTGGTTCACCCGGTCGTTGGTTTACCTGGTCCTTGGGTCGCTCGGCTGTTGGTTCACCCGGTCGTTGGTTTACCTGGTCCTTGGGTCGCTCGGCTGTTGGCTCACCCGGTCGTTGGTTTACCTGGTCCTTGGGTCCCAAATTCGTCCATCTTATTGGAGTGCCAACTACATATCTTATAATAATAATTGAAATAATAAACCGCATAACGTAGTAAATTTGTTTAGAAGCAGTACAGTTCATTACGCCGTTATCCCGCTGCTAAGAAACTGAAACGTCCCTTTTTTTAATTATTATTTTTTTATTGATCCTCTCTCCGTTTATTCCGTTTCTGATGAGCCTCTTCTTGACCTTCAGCGGAGCGGCCACTCCAACGAACAATTGGCGAATAATTTACAGAGACATGCAGCTGAAGAGATGATTCCTCTCAGCAACCTGGCAACCTTGGCTTCCTTCCACCATCTCGATTTCTCTTTGTAAGGTGAAAATAGAGCTGTGTAGTGTTGTCCTTCCTGCCCCCCCCTACACCCATATATACACAGTTGTCCTTAATGTGTCCATCTGTTGTCTGAGACTCAGCCAGGGCTTTGCTGTATTGATCCGTTATCGATCAGCAAGGCCAGCCATGCCCTCGCGAGTCAACGAAGCCTAGCAAAGACTTTGAGCCCTGTCAAACTAACACCTCACCAAAACGGACGGACAGGCTGCTCGCTCCCCTGGCTGGATAAAGGGCTTACCAGGTAGCCCCCGACTCCCCTCCACTTCCACCTACACCAAGCCACGACCAGTATGTTCGTGTTTGACCCTGTACGTAAGTCCAGTGTCGCAGTTAACAGAAGTTACATAGGTCCTACGATAGAGCCCTGTGGGACTCCTCAAGATCTGCATAACCAGGTAAGGCTCAGTAGCTTCTGCATTAGGACTATTAACTGAACAGTACACCTAGGGTTCGAGAGGTTAATGAATGCCCTGCCATCAAGTCCCAGCAGAGCAGGCGGCTGGTGGCAGCAAATGAAAGGTCACATGACTGAACGATAGGAAATAGAGCACTTCTTCTTCTCCCTGGTGTTTGTCGATGACCTCGTCATCGGTCTCTCGTTGTTGGTTTTTGCCTTTCATCTCCCCTTCCTCTCTTCTTCTCCCTGCCCACCTCACACCTGCTCCTGTCACAGTTTGGCCCACTTGCCAACAGCCTGATGGCGCCTCAGCTGGCTTCCAGTGTCGCAGGTCCGCCCTCGCTGTGACCTCGTTATGGGACACGGACAGTATCGCGACTGCGTTGCCACGTATTGTGAAATACCTTACACCAGTGGTCTCCAACCTAGTCAAACCCTAGTCTACTAGAGGGAGGGTGGTCGTCTTATCCACTACGCTACTCCCTTTAGGGTTGTAGGCTGGGTTATGGATGGAGACCAAGTCTGCGAGCTGAAAGTAGCTCTCCAGAAGCAGGATTGGAGAAAAGGCCACGCAGTGTCACTGATGCGAAGCACCACAAGCTAATTGAATACTAATCAACGCCCCCTTGTGGAGACTCTCCAGCCTACTAATTGCGACTATGAGACTATGTGAATTAGCAGCCCATGAGATGCTTGGCATTTTAAAAACACAGTGGTGAATCAGGCGGGGTGTTGGTGGCCAAGTGCTTGACAGACCAAAAAAGATGCACAGTGATTGGTGGAGGGCTTGTTAGCGATATCGCAAAGGCCAGTATCGCAGTAATAATGATTGCCAATGATATATTGTGCAGCCCGTCCAGCCACACAGATTACAGTAATTACACCAGTCTCCACTGGCCGAGGACTCGTAGGATGTGTGTTAGCATGAGCGGCGCGCTGCTCCTTCACAGAGGACTAATGCCATTAGCATGCCCAGCGTAGCGAGCTGTCCAAGGAAAAGCAGCAGTGACCTTTTAAAGATAATTCTCTACACTGAGCTGCCGCGTTCCCTCGAAACTGTTTTAAGAGAAACTGGCGCTAGCTGGACTATTTCAGTGAGCTGTGTTTTTTTAAATAAAGGTGAACCGGTTACCTAAGCTACCTGAAGCAGGTCTGCTTGAATATAGATGAGGAAGTAGTTTCTGGATGTGGTGGTGGTTTTTTTTTTATATATATATATATTATATTTATTTATTTATTTTCCATTGGGGACTTCCTGAACTGATTCTTCGCCTCTGAAACTGTGGGCTTACATCTTACATTGCCTAAGCATGGCAAAATAGGTCCAGTAGTCTGAATAAGGGATGAGCTAAAGTGTGGACTACACTCCCAGCTGAGGGTTCTAAAGGGTTATTTTGACTTGTAACGATAGACAAACCCTTTTTGTGCTATATGTGGAACTTTATTTATTTATTTATTTATTTATTTATTAAAGGTTGTGTTTGGAATGGTCTACAAAATCGACATATTTAAAAATTTGAGGCAAATGTTGTGTTGTCGTGTCAATATGGGTGTGTAAGACGTATTTTCTCATAAATCATGTTAACAGGATCACTTTTAGTCGTTTGGAGACTTTGGACACACTTCTTTTGGTGTTTAGTGCGTCGCCTCAATCTTCGCGGACGCTAATGGCACTCTTCTCATAGTCTGAGCAGTATTGGTGCACTCCTGGTGTTTTTGCCTAGCCTCTGAAACTGTGCTGACGTTGACTAATCCTGACAAATAAGTACAGTAGACTCTCTTCTCTTTTATTACGCAATCAGCTGAACTGTAGTCCCCTTCTCTCAGCTCAGTTCACGCTCAGACTCTGATCTCAGGTCAGGTTCGCGTTCAGGGCTAAATAAGACGTTGGTCCGTGGTCTTATTTGAGGAAATTCTCGGAAGTTGTTTATAAGGAAACGGTCAAGTTTTTTGCGTGAAATCCATCTCTCTCTCTCTCTCTCTCTCTCTCTCTCTCTCTCTCTCTCTCGTTCCTTCCTCACTCACTTGCTCGCTCACTGCCCCCCCCCCACCTCATCCCTCTCTGTGATTCTGGCCACGTAACGGATCTGTCTGTCTGCTAAAGCTCCTGTCTCTTTCGCTTGTCCTTGTCATCCTCTCCTTCTCGCGCCTCCCCGTCTTCACTGCTTCTTCATTTCTGGCCACTGCCTTTTCTGACCTCCTCTTTCTTTTTGTTTCCTGACCTCTTCTGCCTCCTCTTTTCTGACCTCCTTCTCCTCCTCATCTTTCTCTTTTCCTCCTTCTTCTCCTTCTCCTCCTCCTCCTCCTCCTCCTCTTCACCTTTTCTGACCCTCCCCTCCTCCTCCTCCTCTTCACCTTTTCTGACCCTCCCCTTCTCCTCCTCCTCCTCCTCTTCACCTTTTCTGACCCTCCCCTTCTCCTCCTCCTCCTCCTCACCTTTTCTGACCCTCCCCTTCTCCTCCTCCTCCTCCTCTTCACCTTTTCTGACCCTCCCCTTCTCCTCCTCCTCCTCCTCTTCACCTTTTCTGACCCTCCCCTTCTCCTCCTCCTCCTCCTCTTCACCTTTTCTGACCCTCCCCTTCTCCTCCTCCTCCTCCTCTTCACCTTTTCTGACCCTCTCCTCCTCCTCCTCCTCTTCACCTTTTCTGACCCTCCCCTTCTCCTCCTCCTCCTCTTCACCTTTTCTGACCCTCTCCTCCTCCTCCTCCTCCTCCTCCTCCTCTTCACCTTTTCTGACCCTCTCCTCCTCCTCCTCCTCCTCCTCACCTTTTCTGACCCTCTCCTCCTCCTCCTCCTCCTCCTCCTCACCTTTTCTGACCCTCTCCTCCTCCTCCTCCTCCTCCTCCTCACCTTTTCTGACCCTCTCCTCCTCCTCCTCACCTTTTCTGACCCTCTCCTCCTCCTCCTCACCTTTTCTGACCCTCTCCTCCTCCTCCTCCTCACCTTTTCTGACCCTCTCCTCCTCCTCCTCCTCCTCACCTTTTCTGACCCTCTCCTCCTCCTCCTCCTCACCTTTTCTGACCCTCTCCTCCTCCTCCTCCTCCTCCTCACCTTTTCTGACCCTCCCCTCCTCCTCACCTTTTCTGACCCTCCCCTCCTCCTCCTCCTCACCTTTTCTGACCCTCCCCTTCTCCTTCTCCTCCTCTTCACCTTTTCTGACCCTCCCCTTCTCCTCCTCCTCCTCCTCTCCTTCTCCTGTCGCTGTGTTCTGTAGGTGTGTGTGTGTTTTTTTTAAAGATATGGTGACCACGCAGAGACAGGGAGCGCTTTGTATGCGCCCTACTTTCATCAACTACACACTGCCCTTTTGTGTGTGTGTGTGTGTGTGTGTGTGTGTGTGTGTGTGTTACCTGTGCGTCTCGATTGGACTTCTCGATTGGAAACTACACTGCAGCTTCATAAGGGATCAAGACGGTCAGCCTGTAAGCTCTAAACTACAGAACCTGCCCAGTACAGCTAACCCAGTTCTTGTAGAGGTGTGTGTGTTCTCATGGGCTCTGTAGTTTGTGTGTGTGTCTTTGCTAGCTGTGGTTCAGAGTGTGTTCTCTCTTGCTGTGGTTGGCTCATCCGCTGCAGCGGTGTGTTTTTGGCAGGGGCCTGTTTGGCTGTGTGTGTGTGTGTGTGTGTGTGTGTGTGTGTGTGTGTGTGTGTGTGTGTGTGTGTGTGTGCACTCCGGTGGGTGATGTTTAGACTGTGTTGATGGTTTTCAGGCTGGTGCGTTAGTTCCAATTTAGAAATGTGGTGTAGAGATCATATAGGGGTGTGTGTGTGTGTGTGTGTGTGAGAGAGAGAGATCTGTTTTTACACTCCACAGTTACAGGAACCGAGCCCCTGAGGCCAGAGAGAGAAGTAAGAGGGTGGTGTACAGACAGAGATGGAGAGGTTGAGGGAGAGCTAGAAGAGAGAGCAGGGAGGTGTGAGAGCTGGAGAAAGAGCGAGAGAGGAGAGAGGGATCTGCAGATGGAGAGAAGGATACAGCGAGACTGTAAAGAAAGAGAAAGGATGGGCGGGTCTGGAGAGAGAGAAGAGAATGGGCGAGTGAGCTCTGGTGGAAAAGGGAAGAGCACAGGTCAGGGACCAGAGGGTGACCAACACCAACAGAGCTTCTGGCGTGTCTGAGAGAGAGAGAGGACAGTGTTTAAACACTCCAGCAGCACCGCCGTGTCCGATCCACTCATACCACCAGCCCTACACACACACTCCCCATGTCAGTCAGTGTCCCTGCAGTGCTGAGAGTGACCCACCACCCAAATACTACTACACCCTGCTCTGTGGTGGTCCGTCCTGTGGGGTCCTGACCATTGAGTTAAAACCTTCTGAACTTTCAGTGGATGTTCAAAAAGGTAGTTTTGGAGCGTTTCTATTGGTCCGTTCACCATGATGTTCTGCTACAATGTAAAGAACAACTTCCAGAGTCGCGTTGTGGAGAAAAGTGAAAATAGTGGGGAAAAACAATATATAGCGAATCTCGCGCTCTCTCGCTTGCTCTCTCGCTTGCTCTCTCGCTTGCTCTCTCGCTTGCTCTCTCGCTTGCTCTCTCTCTCAGGTTGTCCTGTCCTACTTTTCCTCTCTCGTTCCTCAGTCTGTGTTTATTTATTTAGATGCGGGGGGAGAGCAGGGTTTGATGGATGGGTGGATTGATGATGGAGGGAGGGAGGGATGGAGGAATGCGTGGGGTTGGGAGGGGAGGGGGTTGGAGGCGGAGGTTGGTGTCAGAGCAGTGAAGAGGTGCAGCTGACAAAATCACAGCATGCGAGAGATACCTGTGTGTGTGTGTGTGTGTGTGTGTGTGTCTGTCTATATAGGGAAGGCTTTCTGCTAGATTGTGGAGGAGCATTGCTGTGAGGATTTGATTAAATTCAGCAACAGGAGGGTTAGAGAGGTCAGGATGCTGGAGAAGGATGATGATGATGACGATGATCACCCCACCTAATCATCCCCACCTCCTCATTCTATCCAAAAGTACTGGATGGAGCTCCACCACCATCATTCCAGAGAACACAGTTGTTCCACTGCTCCACAGCCCCTCAATGCTGGGGGGCTTTATACCCCTCTAGCCCACGCCTGGCACTAGACAGCATGGAGCCAATAGGTTCATGATAGTGACAGGCCGAGAGACTGAGGGAGATGGAGCGACAGACAGACAGACAGACAGACAGACAGACAGACAGACAGACATGCAGGGTGAGAGCAGCAATTATTTTTTTAATGTAGCAGAACACACACACACACATACACACTCTGTGTGAGACAGAGACTGATGAGCTGCAGTGAGGAAGTATTAGGAAGTTGTTTTTTCTGAAGGGGCTTCCAACGTGTGTGTGTGTGTGTGTCTCAAAGGGAAGATCAGAGAGGCTGTAAGTAAATGTTTAGATTTGGCTGTTTTGTGTGTAAGATCAATCGGTTGCGCGAGAGGGAGGGGGAGAGAGAGGGCGAGCGCGTCCACTGTGGAGCGGAGACGCCTTCCCAGAGGGGTGCATGGGAGTAGTTCCTCTGTTACCATGGAAACCCTGACTGGCCACTTCTCTGATGACCTCTCACCTTTACTGTGTGGTGTGTGTGTGTGGAGGGAGGGGGGTTAGAAAGTTCTGTGGATTCTACTTCCTGACTGGTATCACAGTTAGCTGATAAGGATATGCAAAGTGTGTGTGTGTGTGTGTGTGTGTGTGTGTGTGTGTGTGTGTGTGTGTGTGTTAGCTGACGCCAACCCTGTCAAGTCTCAATATTTGCTCTCTCTATCTCTGTATGGGTGGATGGAGGGAGAGATGGACGGAGTCGCTGATCAGAAGCCAGGTGGGATCAGTCGAAGGCTGCGTCCCAATCCGCTCAGTAGGGGGTGAGAAGTAGTGCACTGCCAGGAAGGCCAGTCAGGAGTGTAGCAGAAACACGACACCCTCGTTCTACATATCTGCTCTAAACCTTAGGACCATCTAAAGCACCCTTGAGGAACACCTTAGCAACCACCTAAGATACTATAGCCAGTGCCCTTAGCCGTTGGGGCTGTAACCATAACCATGGCATAGCATTGCAGCTGCTTGGAAAACACCCTAGTAACCCTCTCCAATACAACAGCAACCACATTGGATAATATAGCAACCGTTGAGAAAACACCCTAGCAACCATCAAAGATACTATAGCGGTGGACTTAGAATCATAACCGTGGGATAACAGGGCAACCACCATAGCAACTCCACAGTAATGAATTCTGTGTGTGTGTGTGTGTGTGTGTGTGTGTGTGTGTGTGTGTGTGTGTGTGTGTGTGTGTGGCTGTTATGCAGATTTGAAGCAAATATCTGATATTCCACCTGATCTTCCTCCAACCTGCTCCACAGTCCCCCATCCTCTGTGTGTATGTGTGTAATTAGCCTTTCTCTGATGTCGCAGTAGTGTGTGTGTGTGTGTGTGTGTGTGTGTGTGTGTGTGTGTGTGTGTGTGTGCGCAAATCCAGGATGATCCGCGCCTAATCAGAAGCTTCCACTTAATCTCACACACACTGTCTAACGGAGACGCTACAAGCCGGCTCATTTAACAGTTTAATGTGTGTGTGTGTGTGTGTGTGTGCGTGTGGGGTGGTGTTTGTGTTGCTTTTTTTCCCCATTTAGCAGATGAAGCATTGTGCTCTCACACACACACACACACACACACACACTCATGCAGGTCTGATTAGCTACCTCCGCTCTGACGCTGTAATCACACACCACTGGTGTAATTAGTGAGCAAGTGAGCTTGTGTGTGTGTGTGTGTGTGTGTGTGTGTGTGGGGGGGGGGCAGGTAGTGATGCACTGATTGGCCATTTTTTTTTTATTAAATCAGTTATGACGTAACTACAGCTCGCATGGCTCCGTCAAACCTGGACGATCTCGTTAAACTCAGCCTTTGATCTTTCTTTCAGATGTTTTGCTAAATTAGCTCTATTCTGTTTTAATGACCGTTGCTATGATGATCATCGCCATGGGCAATTTCCTATATTTTGGAACGTTAACACCCTAGGAACCACCTGACACCTAATGACACTTTTAGAATCCTACTTGGATGCCTCATCAACTGCTTAGCAACCACTTCAAATAATATAGCAACCACCTAAAATGCATAGCAACCGCCTTGGAATACCGTAGCAAGGTAGATGTTTCAAGTGGCCAGTGAGCGGACGTACAGGTTAACTTCATAGCTCCATATAAAAATATAGAATCCAAAACATTTGGAACAGCCTAGTGACTCCATAGCAACAATGTAAGATACCATAGCACTGGCCTAAGCCGTTAGCAGTTAGCATAGCTATGAGATAGCGTTGTAACCGCCTTTAAAAAAAAAAAAAAATCCTGGCAACCATCTTTGACTTTGTATCCATGGCAACCATTTCTGAAGGTATCCAGCTTAGTAACACCATAGCAACCATCTAAGATACCATAGCAAACATGACCAACTTACACTGCAAACAATTGCAATACACCCTAGCAGTCATGTGAAAGACCTTAGCAACCACTTAGCAACCACCTGACACAATGTCAACCGCCTAATGGCATAGAGTGACGTTTTTTTAGATGGAGCTGCTCCTTGTCGTGTGTGTGTGTGTGTGTGTGTGTGTGTGTGTGTGTGTGTGAGACATTCTGTAAGTTGTCAAGGTTACTATCTCCCGGGGGGCGGAAGGATGGGGATGGATCTGGGCTGAACTTTCCTTTTCTGCATTTTTTTTTTTTTATATGAATTAAATTGTACAAATCACACACACACACACACACACACACACACACACACACACACACACACACTACTGGAGTACCGCTTGGCTTGCTAGTCGGTGGGCCATTCGCTCCTATTGCTTGTTAGCAACATTAGCCCCATAGCTCCACTTTGTTTGGGGTAAAGGGTTGTGGGGGCGGGGTTAACGAAGGGAAGCTGGGAAATTCTTTAAGTCTGACGAACAGGTTGACCTTTCTTCATTTCCTCGGACCCCCAGTCCCCCTGTGCACCCCCCGCCCCCCCCCTCTGGAGGATGTTTTAATATGCCCCCACTCCCCCGGTGCAGAGGTGTGCTGCAAGTTATTGCGCCCCCCCGGCAGTGTGCAGCACGTTTCCGTGACTGGGGTATCCATGGAGATGGGGAGGGTATTGTGTGAGTCTGTATTGTGACCGGACCCTTTTGTTCAGTCCTCCGGGACCGAGCTCGGAGAAATCCTCCCGCACCACACCTGTGGAGGGATCCCGTTACACACTACAGACGTGTGTGTGTGTGTGTGTGTGTGAGGGTGAGAGAGAGGGAGAGAATCAGTAAAAAAGACAAAGGGTTTGATGTGCTACACTCATAGCATAGTGGTTCTATGAAGTACTAAAAGGGTTCTTTAACCTATAACTGTAGTGGAACCCTCTTTTTTTTGAGCTGTAATAGAACCATCTACAAATCCACAAATCTGAAGAACCCTTTGAACTGGCGAAGAACCGTACGAGCATCCAAAGGGTTCTCCAAGTTGCCATGATTCTCTATAGAACCATTGCCTTTAGTGAAGAACCTGTGGAGAACCATTTCAGAGTGTTTACTAAGGCTGTCTGGTTCAAACGAGTCTGGTTCAAACGAGTCTGATTCCATGATTAAAGTTTAATACACTTTCCAGTGATTCTGATTCAAATTGATTCATATGCCAAATGATTGATTCTGATCTTGCTTGTGTGTGTGTGTGTGTGTGTGTGTGTGTGTATACTGTGCTATCTCTATATATATATATATTGCCAAAAGAATAGGACTCCCTGGAGTAGATCAACTTTATGACCCTGTTGGCACCATGCTGTCTAATAATGCCAGGCGTGGGCTAGAGGGGTATAAAGCCCCCCAGCATTGAGCTGTGGAGCAGTGGAGGAACTCTGGAATGTTCTCTGGAATGAAGGGTGGTGCTCCATCAAGTACTTTTGGGATGACTTTGGGGGTGAGGTGGGGTAACGTCCTGTCCTCACTAACAGCACACTATCAAATCCTCACAGCAATGCTCCTCCAAAATCTAGTAGAAAGTCTTCTTCTCTGGACAGTAGAGACAGTTACTCCAACAGAAGCAGGAGAAACTTTTTTGTGTGTGAATGAATGAGCAGGTGTCCCAATACTTTTGTCCGTATAGTGTTTCCAGTAAAGTGACTAATAAAGTAGGCTGAGGTCTGGTCCAGTGTGTCCTTCATTTTGATACAGTGGTGCAGTTTGTAAAGGGAGCGGGCAGAATGAGTCAAACACACACACACACACACACACACACACACACACACACACGAGAGAGAGAGACTACCAGAGAAGGTAAAGTGGAGATGGGGTAAGCTGCAGGGTCAAATAGGGAATGTGTGTGTGCGAGCAGTCAGATTCTGATTGTGTGTGTGTGTGTGTGTGTGTGTGTGTGTGTGTGTATCCTTGTACTTTGTCCCAATAGCCCTACACACACGAACACTCCACTGCTGCTGGTTAACTCCGACATAAGTAACTGCCCTTTACATGGCCTGAGACGTGTGTGTGTGTGTGTGTGTGTGCAGGATGTAGCTTTACAGTTCATACCGATCTTTCACACTCACAGATTTCCTCCTCAACACACACCCCTAATTAAATCCAGGTCCACAGAGGGCGAGAGAGAAGGAGAGATAGCAAGTATGTGTTAGGGAGAGCGGGTGAGCAGGAGTGTGTGTGTGTGTGTGTGTGTGTGAGGGAGAGAGAGAGCGAGCGAGGGAGCATAGTTTGAAATAAAGCACATATCATCAATAATTTGTCTGTTTACAGAAGCGGAGCTCGCTGTGAAAAATGTGCATTTCCGAGTGTGACACACGACCGGAACGCCGAATTCCATCCAACCGGATAAATTATTCATCCAAACGAGAGAGAGAGAGAGCGCGAGAGTGCGCGAGAGAGAATTTCATCTCACTCTGTAGTCGTCATTACCACCAGAAAGAGAAATGATTCCCTTTATATTCTCATTCTCTCTCTCTCTCGCTCTCGCTCTCGCTCTCTCTCTCTCTCTCTCTCTCTCTCTCTCTCTCTCTCTCTCAGAGCAATGGGTACAACTTGACGTAGCAGTCATTACAATTAGGGTGTCCACAAACATTTGGACATTAATTGTACCCTGTGCGTCCACTCATTGGCCACTTTATTGGAAACCCTAATCACTTCTCGTCCTGACCTCTCCGGCGGGTGATGCAGGGGTAATGGAGCGACAATAGAGGGGTGATTGAGGGGGGGCGAGTGGCGATGGAGGGGTGATGCAGGGGTGATGGAGTGATGCTTGAGGGGGAAAGTGACGATGGAGGGGTGATGCAGCGGTAATGGAGCAACTGTGGAGGAGTGATGATGTAGGGGTAACGGAGGGCTTATGGAGTTATGATGGAGGGGGTGATGGAGGGCTTATGGGGGGATGAAAATGTCACTCAGGCCTTCATTAGAGGGGTGGTGTGGTGGAGGTGTCTCTCTGCCACAGTGTGATGTGATGACGGGCGACAGGCCTCAGAAAAGGACAGGATGGTGTTTGTGATTTACATCAGCGCCCCTGCCTCTCTCTCTCTCTCTCTCTCTCTCTCTCTCTCTCTCTCTCTCTCTCTCTCTCTCTCTCTCTCTCACTGTGTGTGTGTGTGTGTGTGTGTGTGTGTGTGTGTGTGTTACCTGCAGGCAGGACAGCAGTGTAAAGTAGAGCAGTGATGACACACAGCTTCTGTTTTCCTCTCTCTGCTGCTTCCCTGTTAGCCCACCCCTCGTCTTCTCTGGTGCCGATGCTACCGGATGCACGACGATATCGGAATAATCGTATCGGCAGAGAATTCCTAACCAGCCGTCGGAATTCTGATGCATTTATTATTATTAATAATAATAATAATAATAATAGTGGAATAATAGGATGTTTAGGTGACGCTGGTCTACTAGGAGTGCGTCCTATTCTATGTCTATCTATTAGCTTTGCTAGCGCATTAGCTTGTAGCGAAAATAATCAGCGGCCTACAGTATTAGCCTGCATCTGTACGTTAGCTTGAAGCTAGTGCGCCGCCTACAGTCCTCACCTCGCTAGTGCACCCGGCTTATGCCTAGTGTGTTAGCTTGGCTTGTTCAGTAGCTTGTGGCTAGCTTATTAACTAGGCTAGAGTATTAGCGTAAGGCTAACGTATTACCTCCGTGGCTGGTCCGTTAACCTGACCTAATTTGCAGCTAGTGCGGTCGCTAGTGTTGTGGCTAGTCTTGTAACTTGCTGGTGTATTAGCATGTGGCTAACGTGTGTCTATCGCCTCCAGAGAGGTGGTGATCTAGTGAAACCAGTGTTTTTTTTTTTTTTTTTTTTGGAAGACACTTGTTTGTATATGGTTTCGCTTTCTCTTTTGTTTCTTTCCCTTTTTCACTGTGTATATAACACACACACACACACACACACACACACCGTGGTTGAAAGCTGGCACGGTGCTCCACTTGTTGTTTTGTTAAAGGGAAAGTTTGGTGGAAAATGAAATCATCATGATTGATCACGGACCCCCGATTCAGTCGATCAGCCAGGACCATGTTTGGTAGCTGAACAGGAGATGCTAGGCTAACCATGCTAACAAACGCTGCACTTGAACAGTCACAAATTTCGGTCGGCAGCTAAGGGCAGAGGTCGTCTGTGCTCAGTCGGACAGATGGCGGCATGGTGTCCTGTTCTCACGGCCCTCTTCTTCCTCTTCCTCTTCCTCTGTCTCTGCAGGCTCGCTGGCACAGCGCGTGAAGGTGGAGCCGGAGGTGGTCTCGTATCCAGGGCAGTCCGTGAACCTGCGGTGCCAGTTCCAAGATCAAGGCAAAAATGAGCTCACACAGGTAAGATCTCTGAACAGACACACACACACACACACACACTAGGGTATGTTCTCATGGCTTGATCTTCCAGCATGACCACCTTGACCAAGCTAGTAGCAGGTTGACCCCCATGACCAGTAAGTCCATGCTGGATGACCTCTACCAGCACGGCCAAGCTAGCCGACCAGCATGACCAGTCTGACCAGGTCTCTTTCTGCACTCTAGGTGTCCTGGATCTACGAAACGGCTGCTGGCGCCCGAACCAACATTGCAGTGTTCCACCCCATTTTGGGGTTCAGTTACCCCACCACCTCCCCGGTGTATGGGCGGGTGAGTTTCACAGCGGAACCGCCCCAGCTGGACAGTCCCACCATTCAGCTCACAGACATTAAAATGTCCGACGAGGGAAGGTACATCTGCGAGTACGCCACCTACCCCAGCGGAAACGAGCAGGGCGTCACCACCCTCATCATCCTAGGTGAGCAGTGGGATAAAGTGTGTGAGTGTGTTTGTAAAACAATGGCTGAGCAGGTGTCTCATTACTTTTGCCCATATAGCATGTCAGGCCGGTCAGCTGCAATCTTCCTTCTGATATTTCTAAATGCTTCTACTGCTACAGTCAATGATAATGATAATGATAAAGATGATGATGATAATTCTTAATTCTAATTGTAAAAATAGAAACTACTTTTGCTACTAAAAGTACTAAACCTATGAATCAGTTGTTGTTATTGTTGTTGTTGTTGTTAATAATAATAATAATAATAATATTAGTAGTAGTAGTAGTTATTACAAAGTGTAATAATAAATACTACTAGTACTACTGAATGTAATAGTAATAATATATTATTCCTAGTAGTAGTAAAATAATAATAGTAATAATAGTAATATTAATATACTACTGCTCAGAATAGTAATAATAGTAATAATAGCAGTACTAGTAGTAATAATAATAATGGTATGTTCAGAATTTTTATATATTAAACTACTACTAGTAGTAACCAGTTATTAATCATTAATTCATACTACTAATAGTAATACTACCATTGTTGGAAAAGTATATAAGTAATTAATTATATGTGGCTAATAATAATAATAGTAGTAGTAATAATAATTTTAAACACTACACATACTACTAATAGTAGTTTTACTACTCAATCATTGATGATGATGATAATAATAATAATTATTATAATAATAATAATTCTAAACACTACAGTTACTACTAATAGTGTTACTGATCAATAATAATAATAATAATACTGCATGGTTTTGGTCAACAGTAATGTTTGTAGTAACAAATGTAATAGCACAACCAATCTTTATTTGCATATTGTTTTTTTTTTTTTTTTTTAAATAAAAACAAATATTGATCAATAATGTCAGCCCCTGAAACTCGGGAGGGGGGGGGGCAGTCTAAAATTTAAATAAATTCCCATGAAAATTCCCATAAAATATGAATATTCTTACATGTTGCATATTTGATAAAAATGGTGTACATTAGTGCTGAAGACCATGTAGTACATTATTAGTTTTATTCTAATATAAATATTAGATAGCTTTGAATTGATTAAACCTTTGATGTATGTTTTGTTCTGTAAAGTCACAATTGAATGATTCATTGAATAATTTCACTAAATAAGCTGAACTGATTCGTGGGTCCGAGAGGTCGG
Organism: Salminus brasiliensis; assembly: GCF_030463535.1. Taxonomy (NCBI): domain Eukaryota; kingdom Metazoa; phylum Chordata; class Actinopteri; order Characiformes; family Bryconidae; genus Salminus; species Salminus brasiliensis. The sequence goes on from NC_132882.1 coordinate 43,460,464, forward strand.
CTCTGGTTCTGAACCATATCTCACTCCCCTGCCTTCCCCCCGGCGGCGCCGGCCTGTGGGCTTTAACGGGGTTTCTGAGTGATGCTGTCGGATCAATCGCGCAGCTGGTAATGTGTGTGAAGTGTGGCAGTAACCTTGGCCAGGCTCCTGCGCTCCTGCTCTCTCGTCCTCTCCCTCTCTCCCTCTATTGATCTGCCTGCTTATCATGCGGCGAGGCCGCTCCTCTCCTGTCGTTCGCCATCTCCCTCGCTTTTCTCCTCGCCCTCGCTTTGATGTCTTTCTCCGAGCGGAACGTGTGTACAATGTGAGCGCTGTGGGCCGAGCCAAGCCGCCGCCGCCGCCTCCCCTTCCTCCATCCATCCATCCCTCCCTCCCTCCCTCCCTCATCCTCTCTTCCTCTCCTCCCTCCGAGCGCGCAGAGGAAGAAAGGTCAGAATCTTGTAGGGCACAACTCCCGAACTCTCGCGTCCTCCGACAACCTGGCGCAAGAGTTTGGGAACTGGACAGTCTCCTCCCTTGCGGTCAGCCACAAAGTTTGGAGCTGCTGGCTCCAAGGCTAATGCTGGCATGCTGTTGTCTCTTAAGAGGGTTTGACCGCTGGTGATGCCACAGCCATCCGTAAGTCAGAGTAGAGCATAACTGTGGGGCAGTGGAAGAGCGGTGTTCTCTGGAATGATGGTGGGAGCTTTTGGCAAGAGTTGAGGACCTTACGAACGCTCTTCTTGCTGAGTGCAATCAAATCCTCACAGCAGTGCTCCTCCAAAATCTTAGTAGAAAGCTGCTTCTTCTAGACAGTTACTCCAACAAAAGCAGGATTAAAAAAATTATAATAAAAAATGAACACCCTTGATTTCAGAAGAGCAATGAACGAGCAGGTGTCCCAATACTTTTGTCCAGATACTGTCCCTATATTTGCAACCTTCAACAAGTTCCAATTGTCCGTTAAATTGATCTTAATGTCTCTCTCTCTCTTTCTTTTTCTTTTCTCTCCCCAGCCAAGCCCGTGAACTCTGCCTCCACGGTCACCGTGCAGGCCGGCACCGCCCCGGTCGTGGTGGCGCGCTGCAAGTCGGCAAACGGGCGTCCAGCAGCGACCATATCCTGGGTGACGTCGCTGGGCGGCACCGGAACGCCCCCGACAAAGACGGACAACGCTGACAACACTGTGACCGTGCAGAGCGAGTACCAGCTGGTCCCAACCTCGGCCGACAACGGCAAGGACATCAGCTGCGTGGTGTCGCACCGGACGATGTCCAGTCCAGAGACGTTCCCGATGAAACTGGTGATCGAATGTACGCCCACAGCTCCAACCGCCAATTAGCTGAGCTCCCGTCCAGAGCGAGTCTCGAGGGCCTCGTTATTTCCAGATTGCTGCCTGGCTGTTTGCGTAGGCACTCGGGTGCACTCGAGCGCTTCAGGAGGGGAAACAGTACCACGCTAATACTCATGTTTTACACACCGCAGGTTATTAAGCTCATTGACGAGCAGCAAGCTGTGGTACGGCCCGCTAGGCTAGATTAGCATGCATTAGGTTCCTACGTAGTGTTCCAATAAAGCCTCCCTGCCCACTGCAGAAGGTACCTGAGCACCCCTCTCTCTCTTTCTCTCAGATCCCCCTCAGGTCCAGATCGTGGGATACGACAATAACTGGTACTTGGGCCGCACCAACGCTGCGCTGACCTGCCAGGCTCAGGGGAACCCTCCCCCCACCATGGTGACCTGGCGAACGTGAGTATTTCCTCTCCTCGCTTCTGATGCTCTCGCGCTGCACCCAGTGAGCTCCCTCCGGTTGACTCCAGCGGTATGCATGCATGTATGTAGTATCGTTTTAATGATTTCCCATTAGCCTCCATTAGCCTTCTTCCCAGCCTCCCTGTCTCCTTCCCTCTTCCTCCTTGCCTCTTCCTGCCTCCTATTTTTCTTCAATGGTCACTTAAGGGCTTGAGCAGGGTTCGTCCTGTGCTTTCCAAAGCGTGAACCTCAGGCCCCATGACCTATCCCTGACCTATGATCTATAAATAGCTAATCCTGCTAGCGCTAATGGTCAGCGGCTTCTGCAAGGGCATTGGATTTGATAAAGGCCGAAGGCTTTCAGATCAGGAGGAAACGTTTTAAAGGGGAATTCCACCCGTATTTCAACTATTATTAAAAAGCTGTTCCGAGTCGGCGCTTGTGGGGGTGAGAAACGGTGGTACAGAAGCTAACGATTGCTTTTACAAGGCTGGAGAATTAAATCAGGGGTCGCCATGACTACACCACGGCATATACCGTCCAGTCTGCCACCGTATGTCTTCTGAGTGTTATATGTGATGACGGTGACGGTGGGCAAGTGGCTCCTGGCATCAGGCAGAGTATTCGTACCCATGCTGTTTATTGGGTTTCTGTGAGGGAGCTTACAGAGGCATTCAGCTGCGACCAGACGTCTGGTCCCATTCACCACCACTGTGATCAATTCTAACTATGTACATTTCTCTAGAACGGAAGGTTTCCCAGCAAACCCAGTCTGACTGCCTTAGTTCACGTCCTAACCAGTTCATTCTGAAGTGGGTTGTGTAGTAATTGTAGTTCCCCTTTAACTCCACTTGAGCAACGGGACCTCTTTAGTTAAGGCCCAATGCAGAACGAGCGGCCAATCAGAACAGGGCTGTTTAACATATATGAAGGTTGGAATATGTCTTGTTTCAGACCGTAGGATCGGGACCCTTGGACGACGTTTTAACGAGGTTTTTTTTGCGTGTCGTGACAGGATGTCCGGTCTGATGCCGGATACGGTGCAGGTGACTGAGAATAAACTGACCGTGCTGAAAGTGGACGAGACGGTGAACGCCACCTTCATCTGCGAGGTCAGGAACAGCCTCGGCACGGGACGGGACCAGGTCAGCGTGATGGTCAGGGGTGAGTGAAACCATGCTTTCATGCGCACACACACACACACACACACACACACACACACACACACACACACACACACACACAAACAGAAAGAACACTGTGCATTCTCACTTGACCGAGCTTCGGCTCCTCAGAGGATAAACACACACACACACACACACACACACACACACACACACACAGATGCACTACTGGTCTGAGACTGCTTTGTACACACACACACACACACACACACACACACACTGAATTATTGAAGGTAAATAAATACGGTCCAGTGAAGGTTATTTCTTCGTAGAGCTCAGAGTGCACTGCTTTTAAATAGAGGACAGATCTAATAATGTACCTTAAATTTGACTGCAAATGAGGTAATTAATTACACAGTACAGTAATTAATTACCCAAACTACACAAATGTCGCAATTGGTTTGAGATAACTTTGCACAACTTGCAACTGCAATCACAGTTAAGTACAAAAAAATAAATGACAATTAACGACACAAACTCCCCATTAACTACACAAACTCCCCATTAACTACTCAAACATTGCAATTAATGACACAAACTCCCCATTAACTACTCAAACATTGCAATTAATGACACAAACTCCCCATTAACTACACAAACTCCCCATTAACTACACAAACTCCCCATTAACTACTCAAACATTGCAATTAATGACACAAACTCCCCATTAACTACTCAAACATTGCAATTAATGACACAAACTCCCCATTAACTACACAAACTCCCCATTAACTACACAAACTCCCCATTAACTACACAAACTCCCCATTAACTACTCAAACATTGCAATTAACTACACAAACTCCCCATTAACTACACAAACTCCCAATTAACTGTTCAAACTTTCCATTAACAACACATACATTGCAATTAACAACACAAACTCCCCATTAACTACACATACATTGCAATTAACGACACAAACTCCCCATTAACTACTCAAACATTGCAATTAACTACACAAACTCCCCATTAACTACACAAACTCCCCATTAACTACACAAACTCCCCATTAACTACACAAACATTGCAATTAACTACACAAACATTGCAATTAACTACACATACATTGCAATTAACAACACGAACTCCCCATTAACTACACATACATTGCAATTAACGACACAAACTCCCCATTAACTACACAGACTTTGTAATTAACTACACAGACTTTGTAATTAACTACACAAATTCCCCTGTAACTACACAGACTTTGTAATTACCTAAACAAACTCCCCATTAACTACACAAACTTTGTAATTAATACACATACATTGCAAATAAATACACAAATGACTCACACACAGATTGCAATTCGAGACAACTTGCCGTTAACCAATCACAATTAATGGCACAAATTTTGCCTTTAAATCCACAAAATAATGAACTACACAAACTTAATTAATTAGAAATAAATTACATTTAACCAAGCTCCCCATTACATACACAAATGTTGTAATTAACTACACATACTTTGTAATTAGTTAGAAATTCCCTACTACATACAAATTGCAATTAACCAAACTCAACAACAATTAACTATACAAATATTGCAATTTCCATACACAAGATAACAATTAACCAACAATCTAATATAACAATCTTTCTAATTAACTACACAAACAGTGCAGTTAACATCACAAAATCCCAGTTAACTACACAAACACTAATGTACATGAACATGTAATGAACTACAGCGAAACTGGGATGCACTACAAACAACCACAGCTACACAACCTGCTTCCTAGGCAGGTCATAAACCGTGTAACGTACCGAAGCAGTGCACTGGTCAGTTCTAGAGGTGACCCGGTTTAAGACTGACCGACCGTGGCGAAGGGAAACAGGAAGACTCCTCTGGAGCTGTGGTTGGTCTGAGCAGCGGCAGGAAACTTCTGGAATTGTTGTCAGTGTCCTCTCCCGTGGGATTGTGGGTACTGGCGTAAGGCAGTTTGTTGGGTCCATACTGTTCCTCATACGACTGTCCATTGTCCATCCGTCCATCTGTCTGTCTGTCCTGCATGTGTTCCCCTTCCTCTGAGAGTGTGTGAGCTGTGCCGTCTCCACTATTTACAGTGCTACAGAAGAACGGGGTGTAGTACCGGGGTCAACCACATGGGGTACCACTACAACCACCTGATGCACCATAGCATCCACCTTTGCAACATCTCAGCAATCAACCAGCAATTAAGCACTAATTAGCTGCATAGCAAACACCTAGCAACACTATAGCACCCATCTAGAGACCATCTGGCAACACCATGGCAACCACTTTAGCAACCAACTGGCGCAAAAACATTTTCACTGTGGTCAATACGTAGCAAAACCATAGCAACCACATAGTGACAGCATGGCATACACCACAGCAACCACCTGCCAACTAAGCAGCTCCTTAGCAAACCCCAAGCAACACTATCTAGCACTCATCTAGCAACCATCTGGCAACACCATGGCAACTACTTTAGCAACCCTATGGAAACCACCTGGTATACCTTAGCAACCACCTAGCCTTGGTTTCACACCTAGTCAGCACGTAGCAAAACCATAGTTATTACTTCACAACACCATAGTGACCAACTAGCAACCACATAGCATAGCATACACCTTTGCTTCATTACAGCAACTACCAGGTAACACTATAGCAACCGCCTGGAATGCCTTAGCAACCACTTAGCAACTATCTATCTTATAACCACCACCTGGCAATACCATAGCATACATGTTTGCAACGTCACAGCAACGACCTAGCAACTGCCTAGAAACCCTATAGCAACCGTGTACCATACAATAGCAGCTACCTTGCAACTCCTTAGCGACCACAACCTAGCATGTCCATAGCAACCACCCAGCAACCTTATAGCAACCAATGAATATACATTAGCATTCTCTTAGCAAATGCAGTTTCACCCTAGTGCACACGTAGCAACAGCATAGCAACGGCCTGGAAGGAAGTGGGCCGGGCCGGGGCGCTAACATGGCCGCAGTGCAAACTGTGTGGCCGTAAGCTTCTGGTACTTGTTAGCTGCGTTAACCTCGTAACTCCAGTGCAGAACCTCAGACACACACACACACACACACGTCTAGTCTGGTGGTCTGCGGCTGACGGTTTGGGGAGAAGCTGAGTACATGTCCGTTCTTCTCCGGCTGAGCAGATCGGCCGGCTTCCAGCCAATCAGGTTCCTCCGCTTTCACAGCATGGTTGCTTTGGGCCTTCTGAGGAGCTTGTGGTGTCTCTGAGCAAGAAACTTCACTTAGAAGCTTTAGCTTTAGAAGTGTGTGTGTGTGTGTGTGTGTGTGTGTGTGTGTGTGTGTGTGTAGCAGGTTGAAGGCAGAGGTGTTTGAAGCTGAAGGCTCTGTATAATGTATGACCATTTTATGGCCTGCTGGCGGAGGCCGCACTGGAGTGGTGTGTTTTGGTCCCTGTCATTGGACCCACACACACACACAC